>NC_134531.1:5885000-6070000 GCF_050624435.1 Tenrec ecaudatus
AGTCTTTGTTGTTAGGTTCCACTGAGTCAGTTCCAACTCGTTTGTGCCCTCGACAATAGAATTAAACCCTCTCTGTTTCGATTTATCCAAAAATTGTTGTCATGTTTGAGTTGAGCCCATTTTTCCCATTACTATGTCAATCGATCTCATGGAAGGTTTCTTTTGTTGTTGTTGTTGACACATTATCTTACCAAGCATGGTGTCCTTCTTCAGACTGTTTCCTCCTGATAACATATATAAAGTGTGTGAAAAGAAGTCTTGCCAACCTCAGTTCTAAAGAGCAGTTTGGCGCCAGTTTATTGTGTTGTTAGGCACCATTGAGCCAGTTCCGCACCATAGCAACCAGAGAATGAAATACCGCCTATCCCCATGCCATCTCATAGTACAGTAGTTCATATATTTGGCTATGGTTCTTCCAAAATAGGTTTGTCCATTCTCCTGGTAGTCTACGGCATATGTCATCTTCTTTGCCAGTATCATAACTCTAGGCCATCAATTCTCCAGCCTTCCTCGTTCATTGTGCAGTTAATGCATGCAGGCGAGGTGGTCGGAAATATGATGGCTTGATTCCGGTGTGCCTTGTTTTCTTTGCTTTTGAACACTTTAAGCCTTGTGCAGCAGAGTTGCCCAACATCACCAAAACCTAATGTGTGATTAATCAACAGCCAGCACACTTCTATAATACTGCGTTTCCACATTTCCATTGCTTGTTCATCTGACAATGATTTACTAACATCATTTTCTACAAAGAGAATAGAGAGATGAGGTCTCTCCTCTCCCTTTGCTGCCTGGGATGCTCTCTTTATCCTGGATATTGGGGATGTGTGACCACAAACCTTCACACACAGGGGCTCTCGTTCGTTGGGATCATCCAAGTCTGTGCTCTATAGACACAAACATTCTGGAAAGTTCACATTTGATCCGTTCTCACTATAAAGGTTTAAAAAAGAAGAGACAGAGGAGGCAGCATTCAGTTCACTTACAGGGGGATGAACTTCATAGTACAAAGGATTCCTCACAGGTGAATGTTCTCCTTTGGACTAGACACCTGTTGAATTTGGACCTGCTACACTTAGAATTGCATGCACATGTGATGACTGGAAGAACATTCCGGCTTCGTGCACTCAGGACTAGTTCTTCCTTCTATCTCAGATTCCCGGTGCTGGACACTCAGGACCCACCCACAGCGAGCACAGCTCAGGCCCTGCATCCTCATCTCCTGGGACTAGGTGAGGTGGCCCTGTGGTGATGAGGACATTTCTATCAATGTCTGTGCAGCTATGTAAATGAGAGGTCAACCACCCAAATGAACGTTTTCCCAGCTCAATTCTCCCTTAGCCAGATCCCCCACATACTCACAGTCATATAGGCCAGCCCAGTCCCGGGACAAAGTGAGATTCCTGGTTACAGGTTGAATAAAGGGTCCTGTGCACACATTCGCAGATGATCCATGCACACAAAAGGAACCAGCTTCACCTGCTCAGCATCCAGAACGCTATTTCTATCTGCACCCAGCTCACACACAGTTCAGGTTTACACAGCAACACTTCCAGGATACATTCATCCCTACCATCCTCCCTCACCCCTCCTCCCCTACTTCTGTTTTCTCCAGAGCATGCGCATCATCAAATATACTTGCTATTGTATATCAAATTGTTGACTGTGTGATTCCCACCACTGGTGCATAAGAAGCTTCCTCTATATGGGTCCCCACTGGATGTCTGATCCTAAAAAAGCACAGCAAAGATGCTCAGCCAATAGTTGTTAAATATATGGATGACCACACCCACTATCCCTAAGCATTGTTGAACCATCAGCTTAGGAGCATAGGTGGTGTAGCTGTCCCTATATGCATAGGACAAGCAGGCTGGTGACAGAATGCTGTCATGAGAATTGTTCATCTTATTTATGTCCATATAAATGACCTATTGAACTGATGTGGTCCCTAACAGAGGGGTGTCAGGTTACCTCAAGTATTCTATGGCTGTGCCTTAACAAGGCAGGTCATCTACCTCATCCCTGCACCTAAATTCCAACACACACCCATCCCCAGCCCCCTGCTCTGTATTCTGCCCTGGAATTCCTCATCTCCTCTCAAGCAGTCCCTGCAAGTTGAAGTTGGCACCACTATGGGCTGATCCCGCCTTTTCCATGAACTGCATCAAGAACTGAGCTCCTCACTACTCAGTGCCCTCAGAATAAGGACAGCGGGAACCCTCAGTAGAGCCTGGCTCCATGATTGGCAGCCCACAGGTACTAGTCATCCTTGACACAGTTTGACCTAGGTGGGCTTTGGTCAAGTTCCTGGAACGTTCTCCCAATTCAACCAAGGCCTGTGACTGTCCCCACCTGTGATTCTCTGGCCACTAGGAAGCATGGTGGCTTCAGGTCCCCAGATATGCCATGCATAGACAGGAAGAAGTATGTGGATGGCCCTAAGCTGGATCTTTGGGGTTGAGCTCATGGAGGAGCGATCTCTGACATGCCATGATACAAGGGACTTTCTCACCTCTTCACAGGTCTGGGGGATAGATCTTGCACTGTGAATTCACAGGACTCTTGCCAGGGCAGGGAGGCATGCGTACGTGCATGCAGTTCCCTGTCCTGCAACAAGCCTGAGCTGAAGAAGCCCAGGGAGCTGGGAACACCCTCAGAGTAGCTCGGCAGTATAGGCCACGTCCTGTGCCCAGTAGCAGTGCACACAAATGCCGTGAAATGCAAGGACACAGTCTGAGTCTAAAATCCTGAACTCCTCAAATGTTAGGTCAGATTTTATTTTAGCTGCAGAATCTTCTTGAATTTCCAATAAACCTAAGAGTCCACACTTTAGAAACATGAACTACTACACTGATACCTTCATGTTGTTCTTGTTGTTAGGTGTCACTGAGTTGATTCTGACCCTTAGCAACCCAACAAAAAGAAATATACCTGGTCCTGGGCCGGCTTCCAAATAGGTCCTATGCTTGAGCTCATTATTGTATTCACAGTACCAGTCCATCTACTGGAAGGTTCCCCTCTGCCTCACTGCCCCTCTCCTGTACAAAGCATGATGTCTTTCTCCAGGGACCGGTCTCTCCTGACAACATGTCCAAAGTACACAAGACAAAGGCTCACCATCCTTGCCTCTGAGAGCACTCTGGCCATACTTCTTCCATGATAGATTTGCTTGTCCCTTTGATAGTCCACACTACTTCCGATAGCCTTCGTCGGCACTGTCTTATCAGGGAACTATATTTGTCCCCAGATTCTTTTTAATTTTGAAAAGATTCAAACTTAATTAAAACTTGAGAAAACTAGCACAGCATGCATCTATACAACTTTCACCTACATCTGTCCGTTGTGAACATGTTGTTGCATGTGCTCCCTTCTCCTTTTCTCATGCACACCCCCGTTATTATCTGAACTACTTAATGTATCATATGAACCTCAAAACCTTTTTCTACTAAATAGGAGAGTCGGCCCAAAATATTGCTATGAAATCACAGAGTTAAATAATCATAGGTTTAATGCTTATTAAATCCAAAATCAAAATGTCAAGCTATTGTTTCTCGACCTAACGTTTAGAGTCTACACACTTCTGATGGGGTGTTTCCATCTCTCTAATCCTTCCCTGAAAAGTTATGCCCCGTTTGATCTACATCCAAAGGGCAGTTTAAGCATCCTCCAGGGTTTTATATTGTTTTCTTCTTAAGTGCCCTTTGAATTGGGGAGCAGAAAGAAGTCAGAAAGGGCAATAAACAAGTCTGTCGGGTGGGTAGAGGCCGTTTCCAAATGAAATCCACACAGGACGGCACGGATGATGCTCAATGAAGAGTCCGGTGCACCATTGTGACGGAAAAGTATTGCCAGGCCTCAGCACAACTCCTCCCACCTTTTTCTCACTAACACGGTTTTCAATTTTCTTTTAGTTATTAATAATAAATGTCCGTCATCATCCTGTGGCCTTTGATAACATCTATCAAGATCATCCCACTGCCATCGAGTCAATTCTGACTCAGGACAGACCCAGGGGACTGCTCCTGAGGGTTTGTGAGAATGGACATCCTCACAGAAGCTGAAAACCTTCTTACTTCCTTGGAGAGGCTGATGGTTTCAAACTTCTGACCTTGCAGTTAGCAGCCCAACTCATTGCCACTACACTACCAGAGCTCTGCGATCCAGATTATTCCTTTGGAATCCCAGGAAGCAGTTACTATAACTTTCAAAATGGATTTCTCTACCTACTATTGGACAGGCCCAGTAGCTGCCCTTGGAAGCCATTGCTCTATATGTACCTTAAAAAAATCCATATTGATGAGATCAAGATAGTGGTGAACTATTGATAGACCTTCTCTGTTGTAATCATTAGGTGCTATCGAGTCAGGGTAGACCCATAGTGACCTTGTGCACAACAGAAGGAAACACTGCCCAGTCCGGCCCCGTGCTCACAATGGTTCCTACGATCTGCCCCATTGTTTCAGTCATTGTGTCCGTCCATCTCCTTCAGGGCCCTCCTCTCTTTCACTGCCCCTCTACTCTGCCAAGCACGATGCCCATCTCTAGGGACTGGTCTCTCCTGACAACCTGTCTAAAGTACCCAAGATGAAGTCTCACCATTCTAACCGCTAAGGGGCACTCCGATTGTACTTCTCCCAAGATTGGTGTGAGTGTTCTTTTGGCAGCCATGGTACTGTCAATATCCTCCCAGCACCACAGTCACCACATTGGCTCATCTTCAGTCCCCCATGCTCCTTGTCCAACTCTCCCACGCAGACGAGGCCATTCGAAGTCCCATGGGCCAGGCTCACTTTCAGAGTGACAGCCTTGCTTTGCAACACTACGAAGAAGCCTTACGCAGCAGATTTACCCAAGGCAATGTGTCAATTAATCTCTTGGCTGCTGCTTCCGTGAGCATTGATTGTAGATCCAAGCCCAAATCCTTGAAGACGTCAATCTCTTCTCGTTTATCATGATGCCACCTCTTGGTCCAGTTGTGAGGATTTTGGACTCCTTTGCATTGAGTTGTAGTCCATGCTGAAGCCTGAAATTCTTATGCTTCATCAGCAAGTGCTTCAAGTCCTCCTCATGCTCAGCAAGCAAGGGTGCGTCATCTGCGTATTGCAGATTGTTGACAAGCTTTCCTTCAACCCTGATGCCACATTCAAGTTGCAGTTCTGATGTGGCTGTTGTTGCAGTTAGGTCCCGTGGGGCCAGTTCCACGTCAGTGACCCTATGCACACCAAAATGAAACACTAAGGGGCCGACAAGTCAATTCAGACTCATAGCGACCCCTGTGACTGAGTTGGCTTTCGAGGGTATCACCTTTCCAATAGCTGATTGCTTAGCCTTCCTCCTGCAGGGTCTGGAGGGGGTGAGTTCAAACCACCAAACTTTGAGGTAGCCATGCAGACTCTGGCGCCAGGGCTCCTTGTGGCTCAGTGAGGGGCCCCACCAAGCGAAGTAGGACGTGCAGTGAGAGTGTCACCAGGCTGTGAGTTGACACTGATCCAGGCCTGCCTAATAGAGTCATCGCCCTCCTCGCCAGGTCGGCCCGGCTGGCACTCCGTCCTGCTTGCATTATTCACAGAAACCCCCCGCTTCTTTCCTGGGAGCTTTAAGGATTAATAAGAGGAGTTGAAAGGTGTGATCAGATCATTGGGGTAAAGCGGTCTGCGCTGGAAGAAAATGAGTGCATCCGCTGATTAGACAGATGGGAGTTTCCCGTGGACATGCCCAGGGCTGTTTCTGCCCAGCTTTCATGGTGAGTTATGTTATCTGAATGCAGGGCAGGACCGGAGATGGTACACGAGGTTAAAAGGAGCGAAAGGGAAAATTGATTTTTCAATTGAAGATGTCATTGTGGCATTGACGACAGACTGCTTCCAGAGCACCGAGGCCTGGCCGATGTGTGTCCACTGCAGTCAACCCGAACTGCTTAGCGGCTTTCTAATGAAGTGATGCTGATGAACGCCGGGTTAAACAGATGCGCTCGCCACTGGGCGCTCTGCAGCCACCCTGCATGGAGGACGCAGCTCACCCTGGCCGCCTTGGCGAAAGGAAGTGTAAACCAAAGGAAAGAAGGCTGGCACTGAGAAGCCGTTTGGGATTTAGAGTAGACAATGATTTCAGCAGTGATTTAATAAAAGTCCTTGTCTCCTTCCTGGTAAAGATGTCTTAATACTTAGGAGGGTGATTGATCAGAACTTTTCTCTCCTTGGCCTAGAATCTTGGTCTATTGTCTCCTGTAAGAAGGGGGTATGTCCGGTCTTGGGGCCAAAGGCTGCGGCAATCTGGGCACCATTATCTTCAGCTCAGAGCAGGCCGTGTGGGTGAAGTGGGACACGTGGACAGAGGGTAAGTCACAATACTGTGTGTCCAGAGCAAGGGCGTGTTGGGTTTGGATCGTTTTTCATTTTGGGGAGACAGTTTTGGAAGCTGATGGAACTTTTCTCCATGGTGCTTTCCACGGGGAAGGACACCTTTACATGTTTGAGTCAACATTTGTCCCTGTGACTCTGATGGGTGCACAGGCATGGGACTCCATGTTCTTTCTCTGCGCTTTCCTAAGACCTTGCCCTGCAGAGCCACAGACTCTGCACAGCACAGTGGGAGTGGAGCCTCCATCAGCCCTGGAAGGGGGTACAGTCAATACCCCTCTCTTGACCCTCATAGCTACCTGCGGCCTCTGGGTCTGCTGCTTCCTCTCTGCTTTCTTCTGGATCATCTTTAATACATTTCACTATACACAGCAGGTTAAGATTTACATAAAAGATCTGCAGAAAGCTCACTGGATTCCCACAGACCACATCTCCCTCTTGTACACAGTTCCCTAATTATTAGCATTTTGCATGTCCGTGGGACATTTGTGACAACAAATGAGTCAACACCAAATCCTGTGCACTCTCTGAACACATGGTTTACTGGCGGGTTCATTCTGTCTTTTATAGGCACCAGGGTTTGGAAAATGCATAACGGCACATGGGTGTCTTTTCTTTTCCTCAAACAAAAAATTTCACTGCCCTAAAAATGTCCTGTATGCCACCTACCCATCACTACTCTCTATCCCTGAAGGGCTCTTCATTTGTTCAAATATCCCTCATCATTTGAATTCTTCCTAAGACAGTGCTAAAAAAAAAGTCTTCATCCATGCATAGTGAGCCCTTTCTCAATAAGGCAGACAACACTTCCCTTATTCTGATATTTGTATAGTTCTCGTTGTTGTTAGGTGCCATTGAGTCCGTTGCAACTCACAGTGGCCGTCTGCACAACAGGATGAAGCACTGCCCAGTCCGGCACCATCCTCACAAGTGTTTCTGTGCTTGAGCCCATTGTTGCAGCCACTGTGTCCATCCATTTCATTGTCTTCCTCTTTACTGCTGCCCCTCCACTTGACCAACCACGATGCCCGTCTCAGGGACTGGTCTCACCTGACGACATGTCCACAGTACATGAGACAAAATCTCACCATCATAGCCTCTAATGAACACTCTGACCATGTTTGTTCAGAGACAGATTTGTTTCAATATTCTTCGCCAGCACCACAATTCAAACGCATTGATGATTCTTCAGTTTTCCAATCCATTGAATAAGGAAGATATACACATAAATGCTGGTAAGAATTAACCTTATTTTTTCCCTGATAGTGGTATCGTCTTCATTCTAATCTACTAATCCATTTATATAAATTCATAACTGCCAGCCTTTAACTCACTCCTCTTTCACAGAGTGGAATTCTTCACTCTGGGCAGTATTTTATCCTCAGCTGCAGGAACTGGCCGGCACTGGCTGGACACCTGTTTGCAGATGTAGACAACGAGAAAGAGCGTGGTTTCCTGTAAAGCTTTGCAAGGTAAGTCAAGGCGAAGGCATCCAACAATATACTGACTCATGGTTGAAGCATAAGGCTATGAACTTGGCTTCCACTTCAACACAATACATTAAGCATAATGTCCACATTCAGAATGCACATCTCCTCTGGCCTAACTATTGGCTTCCCATTATGTGTCAGAGTGGCCTGAGGGGGGCTGGGTTACAGGAAAGCCACACACACCAAAAGGTTAAGGGGCAACACAGGGCAACTCAATCAAATCAGGAGCTCAGCTCGGGGACTAAAAGCCAATACCCTTGGGGACTCTGAGGAATATGCTGCTGTTTCTGTGTGCTCTGGAGTCCTCCGCCACTCACCATGACCACTTGTGCCAGACTCCCACCCACTGGGGACCTACTAACTGAAGTCTTTACCCTCTGTGTTAGTCTGGGTGGACTAGAGAAACAAATTCATAGACATATTCTATAGGAAAGAGCTTTATAGAAAAGAGCAATTGCATATTAAGAAAACATCCCAGCCCAGTTCAGTTCAAGTCTGCAAATCCAATATTAACCCATATGTCCAATCCCAATCCATGAATGCCTCTTCAGACTCACACAACACATGCATTGACGTTGAATGCAGGAAGATCACAGGGCAGTGGGTGGAAAGTCTTATGGATCCAGTGGTGGTGGAAGCATCTTAGCACTGGTGTGGGTCTCCATGTGGCTCCTCCAGCTCCAGGGCTCTGGCTCCATTAGTGTGAAGCTACATGTGGCTTATCAACCAAAATGTCTCACAGGGAGATAAGCAGAGAGTGTCTCCCACCTCTAGCAGGCTATTTATCTCTGTATTGCCTCAAAATGAGGTCATCAAGCAGTGACCTGATTGACAGGATACCCTCCACCCATTAACTCTTAATAGTCTCAAGTTGGCACCAGATTATGTAACTACTACCACTCCCCTGTCCTCTGCAATCTAATCTCTACACTGCCGCCCAGGTGCACATATTCACATGTAAGTTCAATCTTCCCATGATCTCCTCTAACCTCCAGGCACTTCTGCCTTGCCTGAGGTAGCGATCCCTCTCTGACCAAGGCCTCCCATGCCCTGTGCACTGGACCCAGTCAGTACCAGCTCCCGCTCACTCATTTGCCATTCCAGTTCTGAGAACTCTCCGGGGAACTTCTCAGAGCCCGGGGTGAGTGGAGCAGCCTCCTTCTGGTACCCAAAGGGCATTTTGTGCTTGGCTCCACTGATATCCCAGCTGAGAATGTCTCGGACCTACGTGTACCCCTCCCAACATCTGTAATCTCTACCCACCTGCCACCATGGTGTCTGCACCCATTCTGCCCTCACTAGTAATGTAGGTGTGCTGCTGTCCATCAGCTGTTCCTCCCACCAGGTTGTAAGCTTCAGGAAAGCAGGGGCTCATGCACTGGCTCACTGAATTTTCTTCAGGTGTGTGTTAGGCTGAGTTGTCTAGGGACACAAAATTAATGCGACCTACCTATGTATAAGAAAGAACTTTATACCCAAACACAATTTTATATCAAGAAGGAATCCCAGCCCAGTCCAACTCATGACTGTGGGCCTGATGTTACTGGAACTTACAGACTCGCTTTGCAGGTTGATGGTGCAGAAATTTGCAGTGGGAAGAGCACGGGCCAGCGGGTGCAGAGTTGTGGATCCAAGGTTCTTGGGAACATGACAGGGCATGGACAGCTCCCACATGGACACACACCACAGGCCTACACAGAATCCATGCAAGCATGGAGGGGGAAGAGCAAGAGAGAAGTTCCTGGTGTTTCTCTAATAAAAAGGCCTCTAGGGGGCATCAAGAGGATAACAACAAAGCCCACACGGAAGAAGCACAGCAGCTTGTGTGATTATGAGGTGCCGAAGGGATCAGTTTTCAGGCATCAAAGAACAAAAAAATCATATCATTGTGTGCTCACCTCTCCGATATGATCGCTGAAGACAAATGGGTGCATAAGCAAATGTGGCGAAGAAAGCTAATCATGCCTGGCTATCAAAAGATATAGCATTTGGAGTATTAAAGGCTTGAAGGTAAACAAGCGGCCATCTAGCTCAGAAGCAACAAAACCCACATGGAAGAAGCACACCGGCTTGTGTGATCATGAGGTGTCAAAGGGATGAGGTATCAGGCATCAAAGAACAAAAAAATTCATATTGTGAATGAGGGAGTGTGCGGAGTGGGGAACCAAAGCCCATCTGTAAGCAACTGGGTATCCCCTTACGGAAAGGTTGTGGGGAGGAGATGAGCCAGTCAGGGTCCAGTGTAGCAGTGATGAAACATCCAACTTTCCTCTAATTCCTAAATGCTTGCTCCCCACCCACTATGATGATTCCAATTCTACCTTACAAATCAGGCTAGACCAGAGGATGTACACTGGTACAGATAGGAACTGAAAACACAGAGAATCCAGGATGGATGATTTCTTCAGGACCAGTGGTGAGAGTGGCAATACCGGGAGGGTGGAGGGAAGGTGGGGTAGAGAGGAGGAACTGATTATAAGGATCTACATTTGACCTCCTCCCTGGGGGACTGACAGCAGAAAAGTGGGTCAAGGGAGACATCAGACAGTGTAAGATATGACAAAAATAATAATTTATAAATTATCAAGGGTTCACGAGGGAGGAAGAGTGGGGAGGGATGGGGGGGGAAAGAGGAGCGGATGCCAGAGGCTTATATGGAGAGCAAATGTTTTGAGAATGATGAGGGTAATGAATGTACAAATGTGCTTTATACAATTTCTGTATGTATGTATGGATTGTGATGAGTTGTATGAGCCCCTAATAAAATGATTTACATATTAAAAAAAAAAGAGGCTACTACCAGACTGACAATTTGGCCTCCTCCAGTCCACACAGAGACTATCAAGTTGGCATAAAATCTAGCTACCACAAGGTGGGACTCCTGTGTTACAGCAAAGCCTACCCATGCTGCCATCTTTAAGACCCCCACCCACCCCCAGGAGCTGCTCCACTTGTTGCTACAGAAAGGAAACCAGACCAATCCCTTGACACCTATGATGTTCCCTCCATCCTTGGGGCTCTTCAGGGAGTCTCTGTGCATTTCCAGCTTGGGGATGGCTAAAGCCTCTCATGGTGGTGAGCTTTAATGCAGCAACCAGGTGAGGTTGAAATGACTGGAAAAGGCTGCACAGCCATTCCAAAGCTGCCTTTACTGAAAGTGGGAACAGAGTCCCTGGAGGGAGGAGGCCACTAGCATACCTTGGCCTCAGGTGACTCCCCTCTCCTCATTGTGATAGTTAGGTTTTGTGTCAGCTAGGCTTGGCCAGGGTTCTCAGTGGCTGGGCAATTGGAGTCTCCCCCATGATCTGATGCAACCTAATACAGTTGTCTCCACGATGGAATCTACTCTGGGCAGCTAGCCTGTTGTGAGAGGATTCGGGAGGAGTGCTGCGTGCTTCCTCAGGTCACACCCCTGACACAATTGGAAGGATGCTTCATTAGAGGGTGACCACTCCTTTTTAAGCTGACTCTGCTGGAAGGCTCCACTCTTCTTGTTGATCAGAATCCTGCATCTCTCTCATGAACCTGATTCTTTGTACTTGAACCAGAAACCCATCTTGCATCCTATCCTTGGAATTACTGGACGCTGTGGCCGTGAACCCGACCTGATGACCTTAGATTCATCTGCCCCTGTCTCCACCAGCCTGCGGCCCTCCTGCTTCCTGGTTCAAATTCCTCGTTGCAAGGTAATCAGCCAGACAGCTACATGAGTCAGGGAAGGCCTCCAGCTGAACATCGGACCCACGAACTTGAATTGCAGTGGACGCTCCCACTTCTACAAGTGTGTGAGCCACTCTCCTGGTGTCTGTCTTTATATGCACGTGTACGTGGTTTTGTTTCTCTAGAGAATCCAGCCTAGCACAATGAGTTTAAGCGGGCTAAACCCATAACTGGAAGCAAACCACTGTGAGGGCAGGCAGCCCGGTGCAATTTTTCCTCTACACCCTTTATTTTCAGAGTCAGCTAAAGCTCACGTTAAGCCTGGATACCTGAGCTGCAACTGGACACTCCAATGAAGAGCCCCAGGCCTCCATTGGCTAAGCCTAGAACCACTGATCAGAAAGCCTTCAGATTCTCAGTTTCAGACACAGACACTGGAGGCCACCTGAGTTCATAGGTGGCCTGACGGAGGGAAAGCCAAGGTTTTTTCTCAAAGCTAAATCCATCTCTGCCTAACCACGCTGATGAGCTATGGTGTGCAGCCTCATCCTCACTGTCATTGAGTGGATCCTACTAATAGCTCCCCTACAAGGCAGAGAAGAACTGTCCCCGTGAGTTTCTGAGACTGTAACTCTTTAGAGGAGCAGAACATAGCATCCTTCCCCTGCACGGCAACTGGTGGATTCAACCCGCTGCCCTTAGAGTTAGCACCCCATAATGTAATGCCTTACAGCACCACAGTTCCTAATGCATACCCTAGAACAAAATCTGTCCTTTCTGGTTTGACTGCTGTCCTAAAGTGTAAGAGCAGGTGTTCCTAACCAATGAGCCAGTGATGGCCAAGTGAGAGAATTCTGCAAGCAGGAGATCTGGTTTGATCCCCAGACAAGACTCCACATGGGCAGCCACCACCCATCTCCACTGGAGGCATCTGCTACAATGCTCAACACATTTCAGTGGAGCTTCCAGACCAAGACAGATCAGGAAGAAAGGCCTACTGGCCTACCTCCTCTGAAAGTATGCAATGGAAACCCTACGAACCAAAGTAGCCGATTTATAATTGATCATGAAGTTGATGATGGTGCAGGAAGCACTTGATTCCATGGTGAATGGGTTCAGCATGGATTATCACCAAATAAATGACAGAGAACAACAGTTCCTTATTATGTTGGCCAGAGGGAAATCTTCGATTAGAGGACCATTGATTGACTTGGCTTCTGGAGGTTTTTGTTTGTTTGTTTTAATAGAGGACAATACCGGGGACACACAGCAGATCAGCAACAGGAGCAAAGCCAAGCCACAAAGCCCCTGAAAATTCCCCAAAATAGACTTCATGGTAGGAGGAGTAGTCCTCCAGGACCATGGGGAGACAGTCATAAAGGTCAGCGAACAGACCTGGAATTGTGTCTGTTTGTATTTCCCTTTCATTGTCCTTTTTTTTCACCCAGTCTTTTGTTTTCTTTTTGTTCAGTCTCTGTTAATGCGGGGCTTCCTACTTATATAACATTAGCATGGGAAACAAGCTTGAGGAGAAAGCAATGGGAACAATGGTCCCAGAGGGACTAGGGGGAGCAGGAGTTGTGGAGAGACAACAGTGATGAACAATGCCATAGACAGGGGAACAACTAGGGGACTGAAATCAACAACGAGGAAGGCATAGCAATCCTGGAGGTGTTGGAGCAACAGTGATCTAGCTGAGAGGAATTGCTAAGTGGGGCAGGAGGAAGGCGAGAGGAAACAGAGGAACAATATAGGAAGCCAAGGTATGGATAGAGGTAGGAGCATAGGTGTGTACATATGTAAATATATTAGTTCATAAACAGAGGTATTGGCCTATGTGCATATGCAATACACTGAGGGAGTGGACAGACTTTGGGCCTCTGCTCAAGCCTTCTCTCAATGAAAGAACACTTTGTTCTAATAACCTGACATTCTGTGATGCTCACCCTTCTGGCATGATCCCTTAAGACAAAATGTGTGTATAAGCAAATGTGGTGAAGATCTATGATGGTACCTGGGTATCAAAAGATATAGCGTCTGGGGTCTAAAAGGCTTGAAGTTAAACAAGTGGCCATCTAGCAGGAAAAAAAGCAACAAGCCCACATGGAATAAGCATACCAGCCTGTGTGATCATGAGGTGTTGCCGGGACCAGGTAACAGGCATCAGAAGACCCAAAACAAACAAATAAACAAACACAAAAAAAAGCACACACATTGTTGAGAAAGAGGAGAGTTGGGACAGAGACCCAAAGCCCTCTGTAAACAATAGGACGCCCCCTTCACAGAGGGCTGACAAGGAAGGAATGAGTCAATCAGGGGACAGAAAGTACCCCTCACTATCATTATCCCAGTACTGCCTTTCCCTGAGGCTAGACTGGAGCACGTGCATAGGTGCAGGTAAGAGATAAGAGCTCATGACACATGGAAGCCAAGAATAGGAATGGGAGTAGTGATACCAGAAGTGTAGGGAAAAGTGGGGAGAAGAGGAGAGGAAGGAGGAACCGTTCTCAATGATCGAAACATAGCATCACTCTCACACACACACACACACACACACACACACTCCCTCCAGGAGGAACAACAACACACACTACAGGGGAAAGGAAGCAATGGTCTATGTAAGATATAAAAATAATAATAATTTATAATTTATCAAGGGGTCATGAGGGTGGGGGTGGGGAGGGAGGGAAAAAAAGAGGATCTGTTGCCAAGGGCTCAATGGAAAGTAAATGTGTCATCACGTGTCAAAATTAAATAAAATTAAATACAGCCTGTCTGCTACAGAACACCTTCAACCTCCCGAGTTGCCCATGAACTTCACAGGGTCCTATACCGTTCATTTGAACAAGAAGAAAATCAGGCTGTGATCTCCATATAGACACACTTTTATTTACCCTATCTGTAATATCATTAATAGATGGCTGCCTCTGGTTCAAGAGGACTTTCAAAGTGATGAGACAGCCTTGTATGTAACTTATTCTTAACTGAATCAGACCAGGGTTCTCTCAAAGGCGTGTGATCATTTCATGTAAATCCTGGTGTTCTGACTCTCCCATCTTTTAAACCTGCAAGTACCATTGGAAAAAAACAACAACTCTGCAATTTCAAAGGCACAGGAGACTGGTCTAATTTGTAATACAGGATCACACTGGCCAGCAGTACATCATCCAGATTTGGTCACATCAATTCAGAGGCTCATTATAAACACATGTTTACTGAGGTCTCTGTCGAGTTGGCTCAGGAAGGCTGTTGTGGTTGCTAGGTGCCATCAGGGTGGTGTTAAAGCATAGCCACACTCTGTACAATGGAACAAAACAAGGCCCAGCCCCAAGCCAAACTGAGTCCACTCACAGCCAGTCTATCAATCCATCCCACTAAGGGCCTTCCACTTTGCCAAGCACAATGTCCCTTTCCATCAAGAGGGTTCTCTCTCCCTTCATCCAAGTCGATTCTGACTCACAATGACAGATGTAAAGGGAAGACTAAAACTGCCCTCGTGGGTTTCTGAGTCTGTATAGCTTTAGTGGAATAGAAAATCTTCTCTTCCTCCTGCAAAGGGGATAATGGTTTTGAACCACAGACCTTGCAGCTCTGAGCCCAATACGGAACCACTCTGCCACCAGGGTGTAGGATGGAGGAAACCTACATTCCAATGTGTCAGCCTTCTGAGGTCCTGCAGTCAGATCCTGCTTTGGACACCTGTGTTTGAAGCTCAATTTGGTAGGTTCTGAGGGTCCGTGGCACCTAGAGCTGGGTTTCCCCAGGAAATTCTCACAGGACCACCTTCGATGCCTTCAGAGAAGGAACAATTGCATTGCGATGATAGAAAAATTCCTCAGGGTGAATTTCCTGGCATTTTTTTAACCCTGATATACTTCTCAATGTTCCTCAGGATTCTTCATAAAAAAATAAAAATAAAAAATACCCGGAGATATCGTGATAGCCCCGTGACTTTAGAGGACATTTATTGAGATGACCCTTTGGGGTTCCCAGAGGCAATTGCCGCATCCTTCTCAGCTGACCTTTCTACCTTCCTTTGAAAGGCACTGTTTGGATTAGATCTTTTTTGGGCTCTATGGTTACTCATTGGTCTGCTAACTGCAAGAGGAGCACTTCAAAGCCATTAACCCTCCTCGGGAGCAAGATGAGACTCTCTATTCCTGTCCACAGTGACAGTCTTGGAGACTCACAGGTGGCAGTTCCACCTTGTTCTGCAGCGTGGCTTTGAGTCAGAGTTGACTCTATGGAGTGCCTTTGGTTTGGTTGGTAAGGAGTCTTTAGGATCGCATGTCAGACGTAGCATGGCGCTAGGTTCTAAGAACACTAGTGGCATGATGGGGGTAGGTGTCTGGCTGGTAACATTTCAAGCCACCAGTCACTCCTTGGGAGAAAAATAAGATGGTTTGCTCCTGTAAATATTTCTAACCCCCAAGCCCCTACACGGGGTGGCTATGAGTCAGAAGTCACTTGCTGGCAGTAGCTTCGGGCACAGTAAAACTGCAATAGGGGTACTATTGAGTGAACTTGTCTGCAACTACACACTGCCTGCCATATTTTTTGACTTAGCTACCTATATTTATTTGATATAAATCCTGTCCCTCCCACCCCGCTCCCCGACCCCCCACCGTCTGCTAAACTCAGGGCACAAGCGTCGTTTCCCAAAGGTGCATGTCAGAGGTGTGATTTTCCGCATGGGGATTGTAAGGTCTCTCCTCAGCACGGTGCCTTCGTGCCCTGGGCGTTGGTGGCACAAAGCAAGTCAGAAGGCCGGCTTCTCCGGACACTGCTCTCTCCCCACAAGGCTTCTGCATGAGGAAAGACCACGTGACATGGGCAGAGAGACTTGGCCTTGCTTGAAGCAGAGATGCGGATCACCCTGACCTGAGGAAGCTTGGACCCTCTCCCCCAGGGTCAGTGCTCAGGAACGACATCAGTGCAATACCCACATGCATCTTCTATGTTACTCTCTGCAGCTTCCTACCTGTGGCTCCTGCAGCACCAAATGATGGCTGAGGTCCTGTGGTGGATTCTGCTGGGGGAGGGGGGGTTGGGGGTGGAGCTCAGCCACACTCTTCATCAGCCCCCACAGATGTTGGAGGTAGAGGTTCTGGACCAGAGCCCTGCAAGAGGGCTAAGAAAGCACGCCCTTCCTCCTCTGGGCTCCCTTCACATGGAGCTTTGTTACAGGTCATCATCACACAGGAGATGTGAGGGAGAAAATTTTTTTTTAAAAAAAAGGATAGAAATGGAAGGACCATTGGCCCAGACTTCCCACGTATGAATGAGTAAGGATGGGAATAAGGGGAGGTGGTAGAAGGAGACCGTTCTTAAATCCAGCCCAAGATGCCGCAGCTCTCTCTCTGGAACTGCAGGCCAACCCGTGGAGTGTTAGCCCTGCACGTCTCTCACTCGCAGAGTGACCAGAGGCCCAGCTAAGTCTTTGCTGAGTCGCTTAGAGACACTGCCATGCAGGGGCCCATCATCCCACCGTGTGTTGCCTCTACATGGTCATCCCAAACACATACCAGTGTGTGCTTCCTGGAATCCATGGTGACACAGCAGTCGACGTCTCAGTTCATGTTCCTCTGTTTCACGGCTCTGAGTTCTAATATCCATCGCCATGGTGGCACGCAACTCACAGACAAATGTCACGATTAAAGGGTTTGGTAAGGAAGTTAACAACCTGTAACACCAGTGAGAAATGCTCGGGTATCAGGACGGGTGACAAAGTTCCCTAGAGTCTGCTAATAAATGCCCAAACGGTAGACCACTGTGTTATAAGCCTCAAACCAGCTTATAAATTCAGCTTTAGCCCAGGGGTCAGCAAGTCCAGCTCCTTGAATTAAGCACCCAGAGGTACCCCACTCCAGTAAGCCTCAACCCAAAGGCACTGAGATCCACTTCTATGGACCAGTAAGCCCAGCTTCCCCAGTTAAATAGCCAGAGACACCCTGCTCGACAAACCAGTCTCGTGCACAAAAGCACCTGCTTTCCTTGTTCCGTGGGTTGCCAAGTTCATCCCTCAGTTCTGTGCTCCGGCTCCTGGTTCCGCTGCTGCTCCTCTCATGCTACAGCTGGCATCTGGATCCAGGAGGTCCACTGCGCGGGGAATCTCAGGCCCAGAGGGTGCACTTGACCCTGGATCTCGCTGGTAAAGAGATCCTTCATCTTCTCAGAGGGCTCATTGTATACACCGAAGGATGTAACCCAGGGAACTCTGAGCACAAATGACTCACAGGCCAAGCCTATCAGTATCTCCTCCCACCTTCTTTCCAGATTCAGGCAGGGAAAAGTCATTTGATGGGAGTTAGGGACTTCGACTAGAAGAGCCACCTTAAACCATTCGCTGCCTCTGCAGCTTCCCTCTGCTAACTGAAGATTGGTGGTTGGAAAGTAAGTCGAGGAAAGCTCTTCCATAGAAATGACTGTCAGGAAAGCCCTGTGGGGAAGTTCTACTGGGTAATGGAGCTAGTGGATGGGCTCCCTGTGGGTCCAGATCCACTCCAGCAGACAGCACCTATCGGCGGTCACAGGTGGCCTGAAGGCCGGCCACTGGAACGTGCACATGGGTTCTGCAGGAGAAAGACCTGGCGGCCTGATCCTGTAACGATGGCAACGCAGGAAACGCTAAGGGTCGGTGCTACTCTCAGTTCTACTCGGCCACCCATGATGTCACCATGACCAGGGGTTCTGAGCCAGTCTACAGAAAACCACCTTGAAGCCAGGTTCTCCCTCATCCAAGGGGAAGCACCCCTCTGCATATTTACACACCTGGGCCTTCCTGGGCAACCCACACATACCAGGGTGGCAGTGGGGCCCAGGAGACTGGTTTCCAGAGTCCAGGAGAAGGAGAAGGAGCCATGGACCTCTGATATCAAGTCCCTCCTCAGCCTTCCTAATGCCGCGACCCTTTCACACAGTTCCTCATGTTGTGGTGACGCCCCCAACCATATAATTATTTTTGTTGCCACTTCATCACTGTCATTTTGCTACTGTTATGAATCGGGTGACCCCTGTGAAAGGGCCATTCGACCCCCATATGGGTCACGACCCACAGATTAAGAACCGCTAACTTTAGAATTTAAGCAGACTCTGTGTGGTGAGGGTTCTTTCTGGGGCCCCTGTGAACTTTTGTGGAGACCAAAAATCAATTGCTCCTGAGTGGACTGTGACATCGAGGCAGCCCAGGTGTGCCAGAATAAACCCCACTCCATAGGCCGTCGAATGACTTGGTTCCTGAGGAAGCAGATCATCAGACCTCTGGTAGAGACCTCTAAATAAAAGCAAACCTCCAACCTCCCCACTAATAACTCAGCCCAGTAACTCTCTGCAACATCCAAGGACTTCCGAGGAAACAGGACTTTGAAAATTACAAATCGCTAAACAGTCTCCTTTGGCGGGTGGTCTCATGCAGTGCAGCTTGAGACCCTTAACTATTAACTGAGGGTCATGCAAATGGGCAATTTTTACATACCAAAACAGCCTCACTGCCAGCAAGTAATTCCAACTCATAGTGACCCTCTAGGACTGGGCAGAGCTGCCCGTGTGGGTTTCTGAGACTGGGACTCTGTGCGGTTAGCAGCCTGACACACAGCCCACTAGACCACTAGGGTGAATGCCTCCTAATCCAGCCTCAGTTCCCCGAGGTATGAAAAACCATGTGTGCAAATAGCCATATCGTGATCAAGCATAATGACTTCTTCCAGGGACTGGTGTCCCCTAACAGCATGTACAAAGCACGCAAGGTGAAGTCTTGCTTGACAAAACAGAGGGGCGTCGAAAAAGAGGAAGAACCTTTTCAAGATGCATTGACACAGCGGCTGCAAGGATGGGCTCAACCATAACAACAATTGTGAGGATGGCGCAGGACCGGCCAGCGTTTCCTTCTGTTGTGCATGGGGCTGCTGAGAGCCGGAGCCACTGACGACAGCAAGATATCATCCAGAGGAGCCCTGCTGCTAACTACAGAGGCAGCAGTTCAAAACCACCAACTCCTCCTCTGGAGAAAGATGAGGCTGTCACCTCCGCAAATGATTGACAGTCTTGAAAACCAAAGAGGGGTCAGCTCTCCTCTGTCCTAGAGGGCAGCTGTGAGTTAACATGGACTCAATATTATAGGTTTGTTTGTTTTCATTTACAGCACTATCAGTATCCCTCACTCTAGTAGTAGAAGGTACTCATGATCGAAAGACAAGGGAGAGTCACTTGAATAAACAGAGGTTTGGAAACCACTGGGTTTTCCCACAACAGTCTCCCCCTCTGGGAGAAGCCTGGTTTAATGCTCTCAGACATCTAATAGGCATCTGAGAGTGAAACGAAGTCATTAGCATGAAAGAGAGTGAAGTCACAGCGGGGAGGGGAACAAGCAAAAATTAAAAACTATAAAAGGCAAGCCTCGAAGGAAATGGCTTGTAAATACTGAATTTGCTTTGCACTAAGACGCAGACGTGCTTATAAAGGCCAGCCACGCACTGTAGAGACCGTGAGTGAACCTGTTAGAGAAACAGACTTGAGGAAAGAAACCCTTTTCTTCCTGACTTGACAAATACATTTAACTAGGCCACAAGGTCCCCTAAAAGGTAAGTGGGGCCAGGAAATGATCTTGATATCTGACGTTTTCAGAAGTCTACCCGTTTCCCCTGCATTGTTAAGAAGATGCTAACAGGCGCCCCGGGGAGACAGGAAAGTGTCCCTACCATTTTCTTTCTTTTTTTCTGATTGTCACCAGAAACTTTCTTCCAACCTCATTATGTTTTCAAGAAGTTGTACGTGCTGGAAGCTATAGCACTGGTGTTTTCAGCAGGCATGGTGGTAGAGGGGGTGACGAGGTGGACAGCTGGCCAAAGGTCAGCAGTTGGACACCACCGGCTGCTCCACAGAAGGAAGGTGATGCTGTCTACTGCTATAAAGATGGGCAGCCTCGGGACCCCGAAGAAGCACATACTCCTTGTGACCCAAGTTGGACCACTTGTCTGCCTATGATAGCAGGAACACGTGTTCTTAAGAGCCATGGCCCTCTGAGAACGGGGAAGCACCATGAAGGATGGGGGAAGGCTCGGGCTAATGCATCCCAAAAGGAAGCCACAGCTCCCACCCAGCAGAGCCATCAGTGGTGTGATCATTGGTGATCTCAAGAGAAGCTGCTCTGAGAGTCTCCGGGGGAAGATAGGTGAGATCGAGTCTATTCCCAGCCAGGGATGCTCAGAAAGCCTGCGAGTTTCTACTTGACATGGCTACTTAGAGAACATTTGTCTCTGAGGCAAAGTCTCACAGATCTCCCAAACCATAAAGGAACTAGTTCACCAGCTTCCACAGTCTTGTGGATGAGGATGATCCTGCAGACAGATGAATGCACTTGAGATTTGGACCTGACTAGCACCCACAGTCAAGTAGACCCTTTCCTTTATGCCGGGGTATGCTAGGGTAGGGGGTGTGTGGGTGTGGGTGATATCAACACAAGAAGTGGTATGACATTTTGGAAGAGTCAAGCATTTAGAATGGAGAAGTCTTTAATCTCTTCATTGGGACCGTTGGTTGGTTGGTTGTTGTTGTTAGCTGTCATTAAGTCTGTTCCAACCCATAATAACCCTAAGTATACAAAACAAAATGCTGCCCGGGCCTGAGCCATCCTATAATGGTGCCTGTGCTTGAGCTCACTGTTTTAGCCACTGTGTCCATCATCTCATTGATCTCATTGAGGGTTTTCCCCATTTCCACTGGGACTAGTCTTGTATTAATCTTTCAAGAAGCAATTATTTTTGCAGTCCAACATGATACCTTAGAAAGAGTCCCTACCCCTACCTACCTTCCCAACCAAATGTTAGACTGTTAAACTATATATGTATATATTAGACTGTTTGCATCATCTCCACTTCTCCTCTGACGCTCCATGGATTCCTTGGGATGGTCTTGGCTCTTTCAGACCAACTCTCCTCTGCAAATTCCCCCTTTCAACAAATCTCACAGGTGAAATCTCAGTCAGAATATGGAAACAGGCAAGACCACAAGGCTTCATCTCTGTCTTTCTGTCACCAATTCATTCCAAAGATAAAGTATCTCTCAAACCCTCTTCCACTAGTGAAGATGGTCCCCGTAGTAACTATTTGAACAGAGACTTGTTTGTCGATCACTTAAAGGACCATTAACTCATTCATGTACTCACTGGGTCAATCAATCAATCAATAAATCATCCATCAATCAAGTAATCCAATGGACACTTATTAAGTATTTGGGTAAATCAAATACATATATAATGTCTGCTCTGGTGAAGCTCTGGGCTAACAATAGGAACCAACGAGGGAACCCAGCGACTATTGTACAAATAATCTTCATCGGAATGAACACAGTAGAACATGCATCAACTCAACAGTTTCCACGTGAGCAATTCAAGGTTGGTGATTACATTCTTCCAGTTGTGCAACTATTTTCACTCTCTTTTTCGGAATTGCTGTAGGAGTTATGAACTCTGTTGTCAATTTGAGTATTAAGAGTGAAGGGGTGGAGTTCAACCTGTCAATCAGGTCACAGCTTTACAACCTCATTTGGAGGCGCTAAGGAGATAAATAGCTCGCTGGAGGAGGGACACAGACAGACTCCCTGTGAGACATGCTTGCTGACAAGACATATGGAGCTACATGAGAGTCCTGGAGCTGAAGGACCCACATGGAGACCCTTGACTGCACTGAGATGCTTCCACCACCACTGTACCCACAACACTTTCCACCCACTGGCCTGTGATCTTCCTGAATTCGGTGTCATTGCATGTGTTTTGTGAATCTGAAGAGAAATTCATAGGTTGGTATTGGACATATGGGCTAATGTCGGACATCTGGACTTGATCTGGACTGGACTGGAATATTTTCTCAATACTCAATAGCTCTTGTATATAAAGTTCTGTCTTATACCTATGAGTCTCCCTGGATTTGTTTCTCTAGTCTACTCAGATTAAAACAGTTGCTCCTCTTCTATTCATGTGAAACTCACTGCATCCTAATCTTCAGAGTTCCCATTTGATCCCACACAGATAGATCTTAAAAGAACATGATGCCCAAGGCAGACATATTTTACTAGTTAAGCTGAACTATTGTTTGGTTTTAAGAGGAGGCAAGGAACATTTTGAGCTTAAGGCTTAAAGACAACCTCAGGACAATATTTTGAGAAGTTCATCAGCTTCTCTGGATCCAGAAAGTTTAGACTCCATAAGAATTTTCGGTTATATTCTGCATTTTCCTCCTCTGGGTCAGGATTCTTCTGTGACTTTTTTTTATCTGAAGTTCAGAAATGGTGGTTGGGCACCATTCAGTTATTCTGGTCTCATGGCAAAGGAGGCAGTTGTACAGGAAAGTGATAAGCGACATATTTCATTTCTCATACCATTCCTCAATTCCCTATTCATCTATTACCAGGGGACTAGATACAAATTATTGTATCTTGGGTGGCCACTAACATGTTTTTAAGACCCAAGCAATACATAATGAACCAAAAGACAGAATGGAAAGACTACAAAAACTATTAACATACAAACATTAAACAAGCTAAGTAACTGGGATGTCACAGAAAATCATGGTTCTATAACCCCAAACTAAGGACCCAAATTCCATGAGGTGTTCGGTTGCTCATAATTACTTTTTAGAAATCCTACATCTGGTGATGGGGTCCACATGCCTCCCTTTAGTGATCTTACTGACGAGCTCCATGAGTGTGACTCTGAGTAGTTACAATCCAATAAATCTATTGATATCATGAAGTATACGTAATCCTATCATGTTATAAAATCCTCAATGACAGTCCTTCCCATTTATTTTATCTGTAATAGTTGATCACAGAGAAGAATGAATGCTTTCCCTGTTTGCCTCTAAAATACCAATTACTTTGGTATGTTAGCATTTATATCTTCTTCTCTCTCCTTATTACCTTAGCTGTGGTGTTGCACATTCCAGAAGCCATCCCTAAGACCCAGTGATTATGAATTTCCTTTTCTAATGTAGGAAGAAGATCCCTGAGCTCCATGAAAGCCAGGTCCTCCTCTCTGCTCCTCTTCAGACCCCATGGTCAGGTCTCCACATTAACTTCCTGCTCCATTGAGGGTAAAAGCTGCCCTCCCAGCTATAGAGCTGCCTTGTATGTCTGAACCTTGAGCTAAGAAGAGTGACAAGAGTCACTGTAGTGTCACAAAGACAGATGGGTACTAGTTTCTACCAAGAGAAGTAGAAGCTTTTCTGTAGCTAAGTGGAGGTTTCAAGATTTCTGAACCAAGAAAATACAATTCCTACTCCTGCTGTATCATGAGCAAAAGGTCCCATATATAAAATAGAAAACACAATTGAGGACTGTTTACTGCCAGCCAGTCTTGGATGTGCTCTATATATGAATGAGGTTACGATGGACCTGACTGCTTCTTGGTCTACCATTTTGAATGTACAACAATCATGGAAATAGAAATTATGCGAAAGCCTGACACTAGACTACTCTCTCCCACTTTCTGCACAAAGACCGGTATCCAAGCACCGGATTCACTGAGGTGCGAAGCCTGCATCTGTCGTGAAGTGCTTTACTCCTTTGGTCTCTTGGGCATCAGCATGAGCAGTTGTCACCCTGAAGGAACCAGGGATTTGATAGAGTTGGATGGGATCTCAGCTCTGTCTTTTCTAGCTGTCCGACCTCGTGTAGGGTATTTAGTGTTTCTGAGTGCCAGGCTTACCACTCCACCTTGGGTACCTGCTGAGAGGATTACAGGAGGTGGTCAATAAGCAGCCCTTAGCACAGGCCCTGGCGCATAAGTTCTTGTTAGGTAAGTGGCTGCCTTCTACACTTTACTCTCCTTGGAGTGGAAAGAGAGGCTTTGGAAATGTCCTCATGTATAAATTATTCTGATACATGGCTATTGCCTTTGCAAAATCATTCGTGGCTCCAGTCTGCCACCTTCCTCGTGATTCAGAAACAAGCAGGGTGGGCATTAGTGTGTCTAGAGCTCCAATTCCCTCTCTGTGGGGGGTGAAGTACCACTTGCCTCCTTTCTTTTCTTTCCCTCTCCTTCTAGCTTCATAAGGACAGAATGTTCTGGATCACTGCTCATGGTGGGCCACTTCTGCCGCCTGTCTAGGAACCCAAGATGACAGCCTGGACCTACCCCACAGAAGGGAAGAGCCCCTCCATCGCTCTCCGAGGCTGGTAGTTGTCAACAGATGCTGGGTGATTATCCCAGCTTTGGCTCACATTAACCTAATTACTCACCAGATGGATGGTACACAATGCAACCCCCTCCTCAGGCACCAGAAAGCAAAGCCGGAGATGGTCTCAAGACAACGCACAGGTGGGCCGCCACCATGAGACTGTCCCTACCCTCTCTCTGAGACTCCCTGTGCTGTGCAGCCAGGAATGTCAAGGTGGCAGGGACTCCTCTGCTAGGCCCTAATGTGAAAGGAACTGGGCTGAGTCTGTGCTCTTAGTCAGGGGGCATGCAGCTGGAGTTCCCCAAATCACTCTTCCTCTGCCTGCACCTGACAAGGCTCTGCAGGTACGAGTAATGCCTCAAGTCCTACTTCCCTGGCTCACCCAGGCCACTGCGGAAGCAGGGCTCTCCAGGGGCACTTTCTCTAAGGCCCTCCCTGAATGGCACAAACAGGTAAGCACTTGACAATTCACTGACAAGCTTGTGGTTGCAACCCACCCTGCCTGCTTTCACGTCAGAAGGCAGGCCTAGTAACCTACTTCCCAAAGAGGCAGCCATTGGAAACCCCGTGGAGCACAGTTCTATTCTGCACACATGGGGGTCACCACACACGGACGTTACCTTCGTGACAACTAACAACAGCACCAAGAGCACGTACAACTTTTCAGGAGCAACACCGCCCTGGCTTAAGGAACCTACCTTATGTCATGTTTAACAATAATGAGTCAAGTCTGCCAGGAAGATAGAAAAAACAGAATGACTTCCAATGGGAAGATCGATCATACAAATGTCTTAGCAGGATGCCAGGCTACTCCAGGAGAAAGTAATTAAAGTGTGTTATCTGCGCAATAGGACTCCTGCCTGGTGTCAGCCTCATTAGCAGAGCTGGTACCTGAGGTCTGGGAAAGTAGGGACAAAGGGCATTGTTACAGGGTGGAACATGGAATGTAGAAAGAAGTAACACCTTCCATTTTTCTGTTTGATTAATTCTAATTTCTACAGCAATTTATAACACATATTTGGACACCCAAATAATCCCAAGCGCTGAAACATTGCATTGCTATTCTGGGAATGAGAATTGAAAAGCACTGTTAATTTTGCACTGGGTCATTATGTTTTATGGCTTTGGTGAACACTGAGCAATAAAACCCAATAACTAACTCTTAAAAGTAGACTCATTTGCTAAAAAAAAAGTGTGAGCTTAATTTTTGGAATGGTTGCTTTTTTTTTTATACATGGAAACTATGTGTTTCACACAACCCTATGTGTTGACAATCCTCCACCTTCCTGATGGAGGGGATGTGGTTCTTTGTGCGCATGATGCAACATTCATTCCAATTACCCACTGTCTTCTTGGAAGAAGCCATGGTTGTGGGCTGGTCTCCTCATGTTTTCACTTGCTGGCTACACATGCTGGTAAAGCCTTGCCAGAAATTTTCAGGCCCCAGTATACCAGCACCTGCCATGGTTTTCAGCCTTGAGGTCAAGGCTGACCAAGGCTGATCATTGGAACCTCAAAACAATCCTTTGTAGGCTGAGGTCTAGGTTAGTTACACATTAAAATTATATAGGTAGACAGAGATAGAAATGCATGGATCGGTATATGATAGATAGACATGATGGATGGCTAGATGATAGAGATATAGTTAGGCAGAAACATAGATGGTACATAGATAGAAATGATGGATAGATATCAGAGATATAGATGATAATAAGTAGGTAGGTATGTAGATGGATGGGGGATAAAGATATATATGTGATAGGAAGATAAATAATTGGATAGATATACTTAGATGGTAGGTGATAAATGGATAAATGATGGAAGCAATTGGATGGATGGATGAATGGATGGCTAGTACAGATATATAGATGGTAGATAGATAGTTGAGATATAGATAGATGATAGATAGATAGATAGATAGATAGATAGATAGATAGATAGATAGATGACAGTGATATATAAGTGGTAAGTAGATAACAAAATGTTAGGTTGATGGATGGATGGAGGATGGATGGATGAACAGATATATGTAGAGATATACAGGTGATGTTGAGTTGGCTCTGACTCATGGTGATCCCATATAACCAGACTTCTTGGTGCCTGATCCTCAGTCCTCCTCAGGGTCACCAGCATATTCAAGTACCATGACGTGACTATTGGACTAATCCAGCTCACCACTCTCGCCCTCACACAGAAGGTGCTGATGTATGAAAATGGAAAAAGATGGGATTCTGAAGGTCCTCAAATGCAACCAGAACATGGGCATCTCTCTGGTCATCAGTTCCCCTGATTCTGCAGATACAGATATACACACTATCCCCCAATTATGGGAGAACCTCACATCACAATAGGATATTTAGCCAAGGAGTGAGCTGAAGGGAGAACGGGAACACCAGTTGGCAGGAAGGACAAGGACACCTTGGTAGCCATACCTGGGGCTACCACTCAACAAATGCACTCAATGCCTCAAGGGTCCTGAATATTTACAGCAATTCTACCCATTGTAGAGATTAACAAACTGAGATTGGTGGGGCTAAGAAGCCTGCCCTGAGCCTGGAGCTAGGAAGTAACAAGGAGGAATGGGCACCATGTTTGTACAGGTGAGTCTTCATCCACCCAATCACCTCCCGTTGCAGTCTACGTCAGGGAGCAAACTGCATTCAGAAGTCCTTGGGAACAGGTTACCCAAACCATGGCGACCATTTGGCTGGGTCTGTGCCTTATCAGTGCTGTATTCCACGGCATCTGTAAATGCATTCCTGGCTACATAGCATGGTACCTGTGCCGTGAGGGCAGAAATAGGGACTTCTAAACAACACATCCTGCATACCTGTTCGATTCTAACCTCACTCCATAACTGTCCGTGGAGATGAAATTGTATCTCTGATTTAAAAAGGAAGACAGAGAAGGTATATCTGAGCATGTCTCCTACAGCTGTCGTTTTACTTTATATATGGCGGCTTCCACGCCAGAACCCAGGGTAGCAATTGAATCCAGCATTTTAATATTTGGAATGTCCTTGAAAAGACAGTAATACCTTCCATTGCTAATGTTATTATCCCCATATGTTCCCTTTTGAGTGTTTTATTATCATACCTGACAAAATAGTTGCCGCTATTTTTGCGCTATTTCATTTGGGGAATGTTCACCCCTGAAATGAATCCATTAGGGAGGATATTGAAGCATCGAAGGAACTCATTGATTGGTGCTCTGGAGAATTCCCTGGGGTGACAAAACAACTTAATGTCTCAATCTGTAACTCACAGCCCCATCTTTCTTTGTCAGTGTCAAGCATTCGAAGCAATCTCTGGGCTTCATTTTCAACTACTTTCACCTTAATTTGAAAGTTTCCTGAAGTGGGTAATCTTATAATGAGTATTTCCAACCTATAGTCCACTTTTTTTTTTAAACACAATTTTCAAGAAGTATTGGCCGATTGATTACTGTGATAGGGAGGAGCAAGGTGGGAAATGAGAAGCCTCGTCTTTGAGAAACCACAATGGTGGTTGTTGCCACTGCTACCCAGGAGAGATGAGAAAGAAGGGGCCTTGACTGAATGTTGAGTGTTGGTCAAGTTGACGATGCAATTGATCAAGGCAACCCTCCCCTCCCCCCCACACACACACATTTACTTCCTAACAATCAAGGTTTGTTTCTCTTTTTTAATTGTGGTTTTGCTTTGTATTTCTCTGACAGTGGTCATAGAGTTGGCTCTCAGCTCATGGGCACTCCATGTGAGTCAGAGTAACACTGTGCTCCATAGGATTATCAGGGGGCTGATTATTTTAAGTTGGTTGCCAGGCATTTCTTCGGAGGCACTTCTGGGCAGACTCAGACCACCAATCTCTCAAATCTGAACCAAGCAAGGGCCTAAACTCAGTGCACTAGCTTGGGGACTCAGATTTTCCATCAGAGAGTTAGATAGCATGCATTATTATTTCAGTAGTGTAAAGAATCTTAAATACTTGCTTCCAAATTGGCCTTCCTCTGTCCTGGCCCACCCTGACAAAAAAAAAAAAAAAAAAAGGTATTCTGGTAAATTCAGTCTATTTGCATTAGAAAATAGTCTGGCAAGAAAACAAAGTTAAGGAAGTAAGTCGTTTTACGTGGGGACTAAACCAGTGTTTGGAGTCCCTTTTATAAGTCGATAATCAGAGGCCATTTTACAAGTGATTCTTTATAGCTTTATAAATTATAATTTAGGAATTGAAGCCTTGTCTGTGTTTCCTTACTTGTCATGTGACAGAGTTCAACTAGCTAACATTTTTAAGGGAATAACTTGGGACATAGAGAGGCCCCGCCCCTGATGTCAAGTGGACTACAGCACACTGTGGCCTACAGGGCAGAGCTGTGACTGTCAGACGCCGTCAAGTCTATTCTGACCCCAGATGCCACCGAACAAAATGCAACCTGGTCCTGCTACATCCTCACACTTGTTCTGATGTTTGGAGCCCCTTATTGCAGCCACTATGTTAGTTCATCTTGTCAAGAACCTTCTTTTTTGCTGCCCCTCTACTTTACCAAGTTTTGCCATCTCACCTCTAAAACTATGACTTACTCTAGGCTTTAAAGTAGGGGTCCTCAAACTATTGCCCGTGGGCCACATGCGGCCCGTGGAGGAAACTTATCCGGCCCACCAGGTGTTTCCCACCCCCTTTTTTTTTTTTTTTTTGCTTCTAAATAAGATATGTGCAGTGTTCATAGGAATTTGTTCATAGTTGTTTTGTTTTTTTAACTATAGTCTGGCCTTCCAACGGGTCTGAGGGACAATGAACTGGCCCCCTGTTTAAAAAGTTTAGGACCCCTTCTTTAAAGGCCAGCAGGAGGAAACTGCCCCATCTTTCCCCCAAGGAGTGGTTGGTAGCTCAACGCATAACCCACTAGCCACCAGAGCTACTTTAATGGACAGGAAGAAGCTGATTGGTATCGAATGGTTCTTGTTGTTGGGTGCCATCCAGTCGACTTCAACCCATAGCCATCCAACCACAAGAGAAGAAAACCCTGCCCGGTCCTGCGCCAGCCTCACAACTGTCCTCTGCCCGAGCCCATTGTCGCAGCTACTGTGTCAATCCATCTCCTGGAGGACCTTCGTCTCCTTCACTACCCTGTCATTTACCCAGCATGGTGTTCTTCTCCAGGGACTGGTCTCTCCTGACAGCATTCTGCCCCTCAATTTTATTTTCAGCTCCTCCAATCACGACAAACGCCAGGAGGTGAGTCAAGGAAGAACCCTTTTACTATTGCGTAAATCAAGCCCCTGCAAGCTTAAGTCGCTCACTGGCAGTTCAAGCAGAGCTCAGGAGTCCCTCCCAAACACCAAATGCACTGCCATCGAGTAGATGCCGCCCTGAACATAGAACTGACCCTGTGGATTCCCAAGACTGCAATCCTTTACAGTGGAAATCCTTGTCTTTCTCTCAAGGAGGGGCCAGTGGTTTCAAACTGCTGGCCTTGCAATTCCTCAGGAATCCCCAGGTGGCGCAAAAGGCTACTGCTATTAGCTGAACATTGGGAGTTCCCAGAGAAGGTGCAGCCTTGAGATCCCCATGTAAGACAGGTCTTGTCTGCACACCTGGGCTCGCCAAGAGCCAGCATCCACTAGAGAAAGAGAGGCTTGGGTCTCCCAGATGAAAGATCTGGAAGGTTTAGAAATTGTATCCAGGAAGGCCGGGGTTCAGAAACCACGTGCACTCACACATTGGATTTATGACATGTCCTAGGAGAAGCACTAGCTCGCCCCCCACCCCCCACCCCACCCGGTGAAGCATCGCTGGCCGTTAGGATTTGCCACCTCGCACTCTCGGCAGCTCCCTCTTCCTGAAATTCAGCACTGAATCCAAGGATCTTCATATCCTCCTCCCACTATGACCCAGCCAGTCGTGGAGCCAATCTTAGACGTGGGAGCAAATGTGAAGAATATTGAGACGTGATTTAGCACATGGCGATGCTAACCTGCCTGACAGAGACGTCTGAGTTTGTACATTTTCATGGTCTTCTTCTGATTGTAAACGCTTTGTCAAGATGGAGAGGCCTGGAAATCAGTCCATTACCATTCTCAGTGGGGGCCATTGATATGCTGCTCCAGCACATCTGTGGAGACAACATGGGAATCCAGGAACATGGGACCATGCCCTCCACTGCAGAGTTATGACAGGAGGTGGAGGTGTGGGCCCAGGATCAGTGCCAACCTGCTACAAACCAGGATTTAGATCCACATGGGGCTAATTCTGTCTGCACCCAAAATATCGGGCTCCTGCTGATCAGGGGATGCTACTTGGTCTCACAGGTAGTCTGTTTTCACCTGTGAGAAAAAGGCCCATCATGACTAGTTTGTCAGTGAAATGTGCTGAGAGAATTGTCCATGAAGGGGGTATATCCATACAAAGAAATATGAGCATCCATTAAAACACCAAAGAGCCCTGGTGGCACAGTGGGTAAGTGTTGGTCTGTTACCCACAAGGTTAGCGGTTGGAAACCAGCAGCCACTCTGCAGGAGAAAGAGAAAGCTTTCTACTCCCTTCTGAGAGTGACAGTCTCAGAAATCCAGAGGCAGTTCTACGCTGTCCTATGGAAAAAAACGAGTACCCCATTAACACCCCCAAAGGATCCCTGGTGGAGCTATACTCTAGAAAGTGGATTGCCAACCACCAGGTTGGGAGTTCAAATCCAGCAGCCTCCTGGAAGAAGATGAGACTGCTTATTCCCTTAAAGACTTACAGCTTTGGGGTCACCATGGGTTGGGAGGAACTTGGTGGCAGAGAGTTAGAGTTTGAACCCCACCATTTTGCCATTTCTGTGTCACTACCAGGTTTGGGCACAGATCTGCCTGTGTACACTGTGAGATAACCCTTGGGGTGAAGTTTCACTGAGGTGGAAAACAGTGATTCTGGTTCTAAGCAACTTACATTTTATTTATGTGTGCTTACTTCTTGGTAAGGAGCCCTGGAGGTGTAGTGATTACACTTCAGGGTGCTAACCACAAGCTCAGCTGTTGGAATCCAGCAGCTGCCTTATGAAAAAAAGATGAGGCTTTTAATGATGGCAAATTAAGGACAAATATGCTTGACACAATTGATGTAAGACTTGTAAGAACCACCAGTGAAATTATCTTTTGATTTTTTTTTTAAATTACAGTTTAGGAAACTCGCAGGGGCAGGTCTACCCTGACCTACAGAGTTGCCATGAGTCCGAACCAACGCAGTGGCAGTGAGTTTGGTTTTGCTTTGCTTCCTATGTCTTGACTGGTGTGAAAATATGCACAACAGAAATACGCATCTCCCCAGCGATCTCCGTGTTTATCTAATCCATTTAGTTATGTCTGCAATTCCACTATTGGCTCAAATCATAAGATTCATTCCTTGTGAGATTCATTTCCTTGTAAGGAAAGCCTGACCATTGGCTCATTATTTTCAAAATAGTCTTACTTTTTTTCATGTAGGTTATAATGGCAAACGTTTGCATGATTGGAAGTTAAAGCCACAGCCTCATTCGTACTTCTGAATCCTGTCGCACATCTACTGCAGTCACTTCCATCAACTCCTGATTTTTCTTCCTTGGGTTTTGTTTCATAAAAATAAGCAAGTGCCTATTGATAGACATTCATATTTTCCATCCCTTTTAGAAAATAGTAACTCACTACGTATTCTCCTTTTCTTTATTTTTTGCATTAATTTTTAAAGAAAATCATAAGATATTATAACAGTCCATAAATCAATTATATCAAGCAAACTTGTACATATGTTGTGATTATCATTTTCAAACATTATCTTTCTTTTTGAGCCCTTACTATCAGCTTCTCCTTTGTCCTTCCCCCTCCTACCTTCCCAACCTCACAAAACCTTGATAAATTATATATGTAATATGTATAATATAATATATCATTTTAATATGATTTATAATAGAATATTTCTATAAAATAATTACATATTATTATATGCTGTATTATGTTATATCTGTAATTCTGCTATATATATATATATATATATATATATATATATATATATATATATATATATATATCTTACACCATCTGCTTCATCTCATCACCACATTTCTGGATTCTGTCCCCCTTGGGAAGGGGTTCCATCATTGCTATCAGTTCCCTGATTCTCCTCCCTCCCCTTCTACTGCACTCATGTCCTTTCTACTCCCATTACTGTTTCTGAGGGGCTTATCTGTCCTGGCTTCCATGTTTCAAAAGCTCATATCTGTTCTAAAGTACATACTCTGACCTAGCGGGATTTGTGAGGTAGAACTGGGGACATGATAGTGGGGGGAGGAAGCATTAAAGAACAAGAGGAATGTTGTGTGCTTCATGGGTGCTATACTGCACCCTGACTGAATCGTCCCCTCCATGTGAGCCTCTGTGAGAGGATAGTCAATAGTCTACAGCAGTGGTTCTCAACCTTCCTAATGCTGCGACCCTTTCATACAGTTCCTCATGTGGTGGTGACCCCCCAACCATAACATTATTTTTATTGCTACTTCATCACTGTCATTTTGCTACTGTTATGAATCAGGCGACCCGTGACCCCTGTGAAAGGGCCATTCGACCCTCAAAGGGGTGTGGCCCACAGGTTGAGAAGCCCTGGTCTACAGAGAGGCTTTGGGTCTCTACTCTGCCCTGTCTCTTTCACGTCGATATAACCGTTATTTCTGGTTTTCTGATACCTGAGCCCTTCAACACGTCATGATCACACAAGCCAGGACAATTCTTCCATGCAGACTTTGTTGCTTTGCTGATAGATGGCCGCTTGTTTAACTTCAAGCCTGTAAGACCTCAGGTGCTGTATCTTTTAATTGCTAGGATTGGCTTTTGCACCCCTTTTGTTCTCAACGATCACGTTGGGAAGGTGAGCCACGCGCAGTGGCAGGTTATTAGGACAAAGTGCTCTTATGCTGAGGGAAGACTTGAGTAGGGGCTCAGCGTCTGCCTGCTACCTTAGTACTTTCATATATATCACTACCCCAGCCTTATTTATTAATATGTTTACATTTGCCCGTGATTACGTTTATACCTGTATATATAGTCTTTGCCGCCTCATTCTTTCTTCTATTTTCTTTTACTTTCCTCCTGTCCCACTACCATGCTCACCCTTCATTTGGCTCTCAGAAATTCCTCTCGGTTCCATTGCAATTGATCAAACTCCACCAGGTATTCAAGACCCTCCTCACCATTGATTTTAGATCCTTTGTTGTTTCCTTGTCCCTGTGTTTGTTGGCCTCCTGTTCCCTTTCTCCTGTTTTCTCCTCTCCCATGCCCTTCGCCTCACCCCACCCCCAACAATTGGTCTCATTGCTTTCTCCTTGGGATTGCTTATTCTGTCTATCTTATCTAGACAGACATATATAATTTAAGGTAATTAAAAATTAAAATAACATCAATAATAATAATAAGGGGGTGAAAAACCGATAAATAGTTCCAGATATGTCAGCTGACTTTTATGAATACCTTTCAACTAGGTCTGAAAAGGTACCAAAAATCCTTGACAACTTCAACATTTTCTCCTTTTATAGTGATGTTACCTATTACCTATTGGTCCAGTTGTGAGGATTTGAGTCTTTTTTACATTGAGTTGTAATCCATATTGCAAGTTGCAATCTTTGATCCTTGGCCTGCTAGCATAACATTCCATCATTTGGGCATATTGGAGTTGATTCCACCTCTTACCTGTGGGTGAGTCCATAGGCTGTTTTAGATCAACCAATCAATGAAATAATGAAAATGAGGATTGAGGATGTCACTGGTAGTGCAACTAATTAAACATTTGGATGATAATCAAAATATTATGGATTCTGACCCATCTATCAGGTCCACAGGAAGAGAACCTTGGTGATCGGCTCCAATCAAGTTGACAGGTTCAGAAACCCAATGGGACAATTCTGTTCTCTCATATGGGGTCACCATGAGTCAAAATGAGCATGGCACCATCCAGCAGCAATGACAATAAATGACTTCAGTCTTCTTGACAGGTACAGCTTTAAGTGCTTGAGTAAGCCCATGAGTCTTCTTGTTAACAAATAGTATACCTGAACCTTCTTGTTCTTATGTGCTACAAAGTTGGTTCCAATTTATAGCAAGCCTGTATACAACAGAACAAAATATCGCACATCCCTGGATCGTCCTCATAATCATTCCTATACATGAGACCACTGTGGGAGCCACTAAGGGTTATGAAAACAAAAAACCAGGTCAACAATGCAAGGGTGATAAGGGGAATCTTTCAGAGTAAAGGAAGCTGAAGAGACAGAGCAGCTCAACTCTATTCTTGCTCACTGATGGGTTTCTGGATCTATGTTGGTAAAATAAAAGCAACAGAAGGTAAAGGCTATGGAAGAAGTTCTAAGTGACAAGTGAGGAAGTCTGAATATGAATGCAGAGTAGAACATATGACCACATCAATGTTAAGATTTTTAGGGTGTGACAATGGTGTTGGATAGGTGGAAGATTGTTTTGATGAAGTATGATCCACAGATTTGCTATAAACATTTGTGCACATGTTCTTAAATGAACACGTGTTTTTGGTTACTTTGGCTAAATCCCAGGAATGGGATCACAGTGTCCTATGATGAGAATTGTGTCTTTGCTTTCAAATGAGCCATCACACTATCTTCTAAAGGAGACTATCTTTTGCGTTCCCACCAGTAATGGAAAGAATTCCTGTTCTTCTGCATTGATTTGTGGTGTTCTCTCTCTCTCTCTCTCTTTTTAATTAGGTGGAGGTTATGATTTATGTTTCAAAGGCTTCTCCTGGTTCCCTTTCCCATCTAGAAGCAAGGCAACAGGAAAATGTGAAAGGCTTACCAGGGGTGCAGGTAATAGATGATGGTGGCTTAGAACAGGGTGGTCATTGAGGAGAGGATGAGAAATTGTGTGCTTAGAGAAACGCATTGGATGTGATGCCAGGAATTTGCTGATGGGAGTATTGTGGGAGTTGATAAAGAAGGAGCAAAGAGAGTCTGTAAGATTTTAACCCAAGCAGCTAGAAAAAGAGTAGTTGCATTTATCGCACAAGGAGGAGAAGGAAAAGAGGAGGATTGCGGCAGAGCTGACAGCCTCTCTCGGGATGGACTAGAGACTGCACACTTACTGGACAGCCCCCCAAGGAGCTGTGCAGTAAGCAGAGAGGTCTAAGCTACAGGTCCCGGGTGCTATTTAAAGGCTTGAGAATGGATGAGGTCACCTAGGGAGAGATTGTAATTAGAGACAGGAAGATGATCCCTGGATCACCTCAAATCAGGAGGTCAGCCTCCTCAGCAAAGCAGATGACTGACAAGAGACAGCCAGGAAGCCAAGAAGGAAAACGGGGAGTAGAGTATCCTGGGAGCTACATTTGAACAGTATCTTCCATTTGTCAGGAGGGAGGATGGGAGCAAGTGGTCCCAAGTGCTACTGAGAAGCTGAGTAGGATGGAAAGGGCCCAAAGTCCATTGGGTTTGCATAAACAGAGGCATTGGTGAGCTGAGGGAGCAGGTCCAGTGGAGAGGGGAGAATTCCACTAAAGTTAACTTGTAGAGATTTCGGAGAAAATTATAGTTGGCGGCATTGCTATGCTTGAGAGGGGCAAAAACAAAAATCAATACAGGGAATGTTTGCTTGTTTGTATGTGTGGTTGGTTGGTTGGTGGGCTGGTTTTAGAGGGGAGGTATTAGAGCATATTTGTATGGGGATGGAAATAACCTTGTAGAGGGTGAAACAATCAACAAAAACCAAGGAGCAGGGGCTGGGGGAAAGGCCAGACATTAAAAGCGGAATCTTTAAATACATCGAAGTTTATGATATGCCCAACAGGAAGGGAGGCGCTGGACTTTGTGCAAGGACCCTTCCTTCACTCTGGGAGGAAAGGGATAGATTAGGAGAGGGACAGACAGGGCAGATGGGTTGTTTTTGTCTGGCTGAGGGGAGGGTTGTTGAAGACTTCAGGAGGGAAGAGAAGTGGGAATCGATGGTACAAAAGTGAAAGTGGGTCTCTGAGATACAACAACAGGGAGCTTATCTTCAGTACCAGCATTGGCTCACCACTAGTTGGCCATGAGTCTGAAAGTTTCCATTCAAGAGCTCTCTACAAGTGTGTGTCCTCTTTTGCTCAGCGTATTTCTGAAAATAAAATCAAAGCTAGTGTTTTAGACACATGTGGGTAAAAAGGAGATTTAATTCATGGTTGAGAGTTCCAAAGAAGTGTAATCCAAGCATCATTATGGCATCCCAGAAAGGGAAAGGAGCCATGGACAAGTAGCATTGTTAATGTATACCTTACCTCTCTTGCTTGTCCTCAGTCCCCAAGTTGGCAGCACCCATTCTTTCCCATACAGGACCGGGGAACACCTGGCCAGCGGGCCATACAAGGATAAAGGAATCATCAATACCAGTTAACATCACATACCCACCAAAGAGAAAGTTCCAGCCGACACATTAGGGATGAGTTAATTAAATGTTTGAAAGTGTAGCCCACAATGATGTGATAAAGATCCAAATGTCCCTTAGCAGAAACAAGCCTCCCCGCCCCTGCACCGTTCCAGCTGCCTAAAGGTTAAAAGAGTCAGATTCCTGTTATTCCAACTTCCATGACAGCCTCCATCGCAAAGAGATCTGTCTGTGACATTGACTTGCATGAAAGCTTAATCTTGGGCTTATTGGGAAAAGGGGTTTCTTTCTTATAAGACAAATGAAGATCTCAAGAGGAAAAGTACTTCTTCTGAAATAAGTGGGGTCACAGATGACTACCACTGGGCCTGCCGTAGTTCCCTGAAACCTCGAGAAGTGTTATCATCTCTCCTAACCCACCAAGAAGGCAGAGCAGACAGATCCAAAGTCTTTGTGGACACCCTCACGCTGCTCACCAAATGTGTTAAGCTGAGCTGTCTAGAGAAAGAAATCAAGTGACACTCATGTTTGTATAAGAAAAAACTTTCTTTATATAAGAAGTAATTATCCAATCATTAGGGGTTATCTCTGGAGTGTTATGTCACTGGGGGTTACCCTCTTGAAATAGCGGTATATATATATTTTTCATTTTGGGGTTTATGAAAGACAGGACTGATGAACGTGTAGAGTCAGCAGGTGGAATAAAGATTCTGGGGGGAAGGGGACACAGAGGAGGTGGAGAGGTGAAGGAGTGATGGCATCAAAGGGTCCATATAGAAAAAGAATTTGAGGAAATGTACAAGTCTGCTGGACGTAATTGAACTATGGAGTGATTTGATAAATTTATTCATCCAAATTAATTGTTAAAAAATTCATTATATATTAAGAAGGCATTCCAGCCTGGTCCAATTCAAGTCCATACATCTGAACCTAGTCCATAAGTCCGTCTTCAGACTCACATAGCAACAGGGCAGTGATGCAGAAAGGTGAAGCAGGAAGCAGAAAAATTACAGACTGGTGGGTGCAGAGTCACTTGCAACCAAGGTCAGTGAAAACACATCAGGGTGCAGGCAGCCCACATGGGGCCACGCTTACAGGTAGGTGGTGAAGTCCTAACAATGAAGAAGGTGAAATGGCAGAGAGAAGGTGAAGAGGCAGTTCTCAAGAGTCCCACACTTTCCTACAAAAGACCACACCCCCAAGGAGGTGTCATCAAACTACCACTTGACTGACAAGTTTGACTCCACCCTTATCCAGGAGTGGCTAGTTGACATAAAATCATCCACCTACCACACCAGCTCTGGATCCCTCCACCTCTGACAGATGGTTCTGTGAGAAAGTCCATGTCTTCGGAACTCCAGTCACTTCCAGTTGAACTGCCCCTTGTGGTGACTGTTGTTCTGGGCTGTCAAGTAGATCTTTCCTCATAAAGATCCCAGAAAACAGACTAATACTGCCCCTTAGGGTTCCTTCGATTGTAATCTTTACAAAAGAGAATCTCTTCTCCCAAGGAGCTGTTGGTAAGTTTGAACCATGGACCTTATGGTTAGCAGCCAAGTACTCATCCATTGGCCAACTAGAAGGTCTTATACTGTAGCAGAGCACATTGAAATGGATGCAATCATTATGATACTTGAGCTAACCTCATTCAAAGTATGGGAAGTGTTCTGTTTGGAAGTATAAGCCTCTCTGCTGGCAGAATGCAGACCCTGACATGAACTTAACAGCCCACCACCAGCATTTCAAATGATCAAAGAATAACAAATAGCAGAATGGATTACACAAGCTATATCTTCATAGAAATGTTTCTATCTCTAGGTGTGTGTGTGTGTGTGTGTGTGTGTGTTTACATACATGTACTGTACAATGCGTGTGCACTATTGACAGCAAACTGGGTTACTAGTTGCAGTGGGGCCTGCAGGGTCAGTAGTTAGAATCCAGCAGCTGCTCCTCAGGAGCAAGACAAGACTTTCTATTCACAGATAGATTTACAGTTTCAGAAGCCCACAGGGGTAGTGCTACCCTGGTCTATTAGGTTACTATGAGACAGAATTGACTTGGTGCAATGATTAATTAGGAAGAAAAACAAAACCGAGTCCATCGTACTAAATGAAATCCATGATTTTGTCCTCATTGAAGACACCTTGATTCTTGCCTAGAAAGACTGATTAGTTGCCTGATTCCATGGCCCCATCAAAGGCTTCCTGACCCCATCCAGGCTGCCTGGTTCCATGAGCTCATCGAACCCATGCCTGGGAGTCAATTTCAACTCATCGCAAGCCTGTTGGACCAAAAAGAATTTCCCCAGAAGCTTTTCAAGGCTGTGGAACTGTGTCGACTCCGTTGGCTTCATCTTTCTCCCTTAGAGCAACTGGCAGATTCAAACCACCAACCTTTTGGTTAGCAGCCAAATGTTTCAACTTCTGTGCCACTAAATTCTACTGCTACTGAGTGGAATCTGACTCATAACAGCTCTAAGTGAGGTTTCAGAAACTGTAACTATTTGTGGGGACAGACAGCATCATCGTTCTCCCTTGGGTTTTTAACTGCCAACCTTACAGCTACCAGTCCAACGCTTACGCAGTAGAGCCACCAGGGCCCATTAAAGGTAGAAAAACACACCAGAACTTGGGCACCAAAACCTCATGTCAGTTCATGCAATGAATTTAGTTGTTGTTGTTGAATGTAAAACCATCATTAATTTTAGAGTAACTGTACAAAGAAAGATTTCCAGAATGAGTTATATGAGGGGACCCTGAGAAGAAGATAAGAAAACAATGGCACATTACATTATCATTTCCCTCTCATTGAACATGATTTCCTACATCTACTAGCAAATGGGTGTGTTTCCTCCTGTGGATTAATGACAAGCTCAGGCAGGGCTGTCTCCATGCAGGCACCATGATGGTTTCATCAGCCTCAGCGGAAGCCATGGCTCTCCAGAGGGAAGGGAGAGCTGGAACGTAAATATGAGCACAGGCAGCCTTTCACCACCCTGACTGGCAACCCAGAGCCTCTTTTCACTCATGCTAACGCACTTGAAACAATACATTTGAATAATGCGCACGTCTAGTGTGTTGTTATACACTGAGAAAAGCAATTAGTTGACTTTGTCCGAAACACACATCTGCTGGCTGGTGTTGAGGGTGTGGGGGACAGTTGGGACCCAGCTCTTTTTACTCAGATGATCCCGCAATGAATGGACCAGGTACCTGAAGCAGTTCATCTCCTATGAGAAGTGCATTGGGGACGTCTGACGATGCTGGCCCTCGGGATTGCAAAGCTGCAGGTTTGAGCATGTTATATAGGAATATAGCTTTTCATCTCCAACTGGCACTTTGAATATGGAGCTTTTATTTTTATTTTCCCACAATCTTGCGCTGTGTGTGTCATCCGTCAGTGTCAGCAGGTCTCAAGATGCTCTCCCTACATTCCTTCTGAACTTACCTGTTGGGCAGGAATGCTCACAGGTGAGACTCATGCTCTCTTTTAGAGAACAAGGTGGCCACATCCCCAGCTCTCAGAAAATAGCTGATTCCACGCATTTCATAACCTGAATGGGAATCTCCAGCCATACTGGAAGTAGTACACTTAGTTCTCAATGTTATGCCTTTCATTTTTTCTCACTTTAAAAGAGTCGACTTCATATGAAATTGCAAAAGGAACATAACTCATCAGTGATGACATCATTTCCTGGGAAAGAACATTTAAGACTTGGGGAAGTTTATTGTTCAGAGCAAATGTGAATAAGTATCTTCATATGGCTCTCTCTATATATACTTTTTAAATTTCACGAGGAATTACAAGTTATAAAATTAGTACCACTCCACTTTTCTCAATTAGCATTATGTCATACATATATTCATATTTTTAATGTTTTTGAATGTTTCTATTCGTGCCTGCATATTTGTCCATTGGGTAGTTGGATTGTGATCCAACTAACTAATTCTTTCTTTGAGACCGCTAAGACCATTCCCATGTTTCAAGGTCATAAATAATGTGATGAACATGACACATTCCATGAAACACTAATAATTTCCTTATGAATTCCTAGAATTGGAGTTGCTAAGTCAAAGAGTATGACTGCAGTGAGAACATCAAGTCTTCTTTCTGGTCTTAAGAGCAATGGGTGGGAACCTCAGTGTTTCTTGCAAATGTGGGGATATGTCATTTTCTAAAACCTTGGCAAACTTCATCGGGCAGCATTTCAACGACTGATTATTTTGATCATGAACAAAATGAAGCATGTTTGGAGATTTCAACACTCGGCCTGTTTTCTTGTTCACTTGGGAAGTATTTCACCTATAGAATGTGAATGTCTATAACACTGCCCAGAAGAAAACTCCCCTGAAGCTAACCACTCCGTCGAAGAAACTTGGAGAGAGTCAGTGACCAGTCAAGAAGAGATTGAAGTCGTCAAAGATGTGTCTTGGATGCATAATCATTGCTCATGGAAGCAGCAGTCAAGAGTCCAGAGACTCATTGAACCCATATCTATTTCACTTCAAGGCCTGTGCTCAATTACAATGTGATCTCTTTTCCATGATTCAATGAGAGAAATTAAGTGGGGGAACTGAATAGTAGAGCCTTTCATGTAGATTTTGCTTGTTGAAAGCATGTAAGATAAAAAAAGACTCATTCACAAATTTTCAAGACCCCCTTACTTGTGGCCAAAGTAAAATCATGTCTTCATTTATCTTCTGTGGATGGCCTCTTAAAAAGAGTGCCATGAGGTCATGTCTGCAGGCATGCATGCATCATTATCCCATAATAACACTTCCCCAGGAATCCAACAGCAGCAAACACAAAAACTGCATCTGAGCACGAGCCTGCATGAAAAGATACTAATCCATTCATTCTTTGAAACTGCAATGCTTCACTGCTATCCTAAAATATTAATCAGGAACAATCAACTTTTGATTGTGAGCTACTAATATCCTGATCTTAATCAACTTTGTCATTGTTCAAGTGGATGTCATTTGAATCATTAGCTATTCTCATGAGGTAAACAAGAGAGGATCCCCATAATGACACTGCTATTCTGTTATTAGGTGCCATCGAGTCAGCCCTGACCCAAAACACCACCATACACAACAGAGGGAAACATGACCCAGTCCCGTGCCAGCCTCACAATTGTTCTTAGGCTTGAGCTCCTCATAGCCACTGAGTCCGTCCATCTCGTTGAGGGCCTTCTTCTTTTTCAATGGCCCTCCATTTTGTCGTTAGGTGCCCTAGAGTCAGCTCCAAGCCAGAGTGACCCCATTCAAAACAAAAGGGAAACACTGCATGGCCCTGTGCTATCCCCACAATTGTTCCTAGGCGTGAGCCCCTTGATGTAGTCACTGTCAATCCATCTCCTTGAGGGACTTCCCATTTTTCACCATCCTTCCACTGTACTGAACTTGATATCCTTCTCCAGGGACTGGTCTCTTTTAGCCATATGTCCAAATATGTAAAACGAAATCTTGTCATCCTTGATGCTAAGGAGAAGGCTGGTCTTACTTCTTTCAATAGAGATGACTTTGTCCTTTTAGAAGTCCATGGTAGTCTCAACACATTTTCTCCAGCACCACAATTCAAATGCATCAATTCTTCTTTGATCTTCTTTATTCAGTGTGCAACTATCACCTGCAGATGATGCAATGAAGAATACCATGACTTGGGTCAAGAACACCTTAGTCTTCAAAGTAACATTCTTTCTCTTCAGTACTCTAAAGAGGCGTTGTGCAGGAGATTTACCCAGTGCCATACCTCTTTTGATCAATTAACTGCAGCTTCCATGAACATTGATTGTGGATCCAAGCAAGATGAAATCTTTGACAGCACCAACCTTTTCTCCATTTATCATGAAGTTGGTCCACTTGTGAGGATTCTGGTCTTCCTTGCATTGAGTTGTCATCCATACTGTTGGCTGCAATCCTTGATCTTCATCAGCAAGTGCTTCAATTCCTTCTCATTTTCAGCAAGCAAAGTGTGTCATTTGCATACCACATAATGTTAATAAGCCTCACTCCAATCGCGATGCCACACTCTTCTTCATATAGCCCAGCTTCTAGGAGGATTTTCTTAGCAAAGAAATTGAACAAGTATGGAGGGAGGATACAACCCTGATGCACACCTTTCCTGATTTGAAACCATGAAGTGTTCCCTTTCTGTGTTCACACAATTTCCTCTTTATCCACATACAAGATCCAAATGATCCCAATGAAGTCTTCTGGAATTCTAATTTTTCTCAAGGTTATCCTCAGTGTATGGTCCACACTCCACTATACCAAACATGATGCCCTTCTCCTAAAACTGATACCTCTTGACAATGTGTCCAAAGGATATAAGACACATTCTTCCATCCTTGACTCTAAGGAGAACTCTGATTGTAGTTTGTCCAAGACAGACTTGTTGGTCTTTTCGGTAGTCCATGGTACATTCAGTATTCTTCTCCAGCATTACAATTCAAACACATCAATTTGTCTATGGTCTTTCTCATTCAGTGTGAAACTTTCACATGCACAAGAGGTGATTTAAAATTCCATGGCTTGGGCCAGGCATCCCTTAGTCCTCAAATTAGCATCCTCATTCTTCAATAGTCTAAAGAGGCCTTGTGCAGCAGCTTTACCTAGTACAACTTGCCTAATCATGCTGAGGTATTAAAATTTCAAAAATAATCTCACTACTAAGATATCAGGGGAAGATAAAATGATCAGCTGAGGACGCTGTGACAAGTGTTCACCTGTTTGTCTCTTTTGTTCACTATGTAACTTCTGTGTCTATACAATATCACTATCTGCAGACAAAAATCTCACACAGTCTTGGAATATAACTAGTGAAATGGTACTTTTCTCTCCTTTTAATTTTCTTTAACTATTCACAAGAACAAGGTGCATGATTTGTTCTTGGGTTAAAAACCAAAATGGGTGCTTTTTCCTGGGGGAAAAGGCTGTTTCTGCAGGATTAAGAAGTCTACACCAGGAATCAGGAGGTGAAAAAAAGCACCAAATACATTATTAGGCCAATCAACTGGGATCCCTCATGAAGCCTGAACCTGTACCTCAAAGAAGGCTTACCAACAACCCATGGCATGCAGGTGACACCATCTTATTTGCTGAAAGTGAGGAGAACTTGAAGCATTTATTGATGAAGATCAAGGATTGTAGTATTTAGTATAGATTACAACTCGATGTAATGAAAACCAAAATCCTCTCAACCGGGCCAATAGGCAACATCACAATAAATGGAGAAAAGGTTGAAGTTGTAAAGATGTGTCTTGCTTGGATCCACAATCAATGAGCTTTGAAGCAGCAGCCAAGCAATAAAATGATCCATGGCATTAGGTAAATCGACCCCATGAGACATCTTTAAAATATTGAAGATGTCCATTGGAGGGCTAAGGTGGGCCTGACTCAAGGATGGTATTTTCAATCGCCTCATATGCATGTGAAACTTGAGCACTGACTTAGCAAAACTACAGATGAATCAATACATTGGAATTGGAGTGCTGCAAAGAATATTGGAAGTACCAGGGACTACCAAAGGAACAAGTGAATCTTTCTTGGAAGAAGTGCAGCCAGAATGCTCCTTAAAGGCAAGGATGGTAAGACTTTGTCTCATGTGCGTTGGACATGCTAAACGAGACCAGTCCCTGGAAAAGGACATCATACTTGGTATAGAAGAGGGGCAGTAAAAAAGAGGAAGACCTGCGATAAGATGATTGACACAGTGGCTGAGCTAATGGGCTCAGATATAAGATCAATTCTGAGGATAGCACACAACCGGGCGGTATTTCCTTCTGTGGTTTGCCGGGTTGCTATGAGTTGGAACGGACTTGATGGCAACTGACAACAATAACCATGGCAACATACGTCTAAACCACGGAAACAAGTCCCAGGAGACACTTGGTTGTACATACGCAACCTCAGCGTCTATGTGTGTGTGTGTGTGTGTGTGTGTGTGTGTATGTGATGGTTATAAACACATCTATCAGACACCTTTTGCCAATTCAATTGTTTACAAGTGTACAACTTAATGACAACATTTCTATTAGTCAACTGTGCAAACCTAGCCTTCATCAATGTGATTTTTTCCCTCCTACTTTACCTCCTAGTTCATTGCTTAGTGTCTAGTTTTGAAAGCTTGTAAGTGGCCTTCTAAAGTACAATAATTAGCTTTTCATCACCTGAAACTACCAAGTCAGGAACAGTACGGGATAAGGGAACATGTGGCTAATTTCACCCATGAACAACTTCCTCCTTTGCAGTAAAACAAGAAGAAATGGATGGTGACAGGCCAGGCTACCATCATTGAATGTTTGGGTCAAGGATTCTATGGGAAAATTCGATTAAAAAGGGGGGTGGGGGGAGGAAGGTAGGTGGAGCATACTTGCAGACCAAAACCAACGTACAGCCATTGAGGCTCTTCTACCTCCTAAGGACCTACACAGGGTTTCCAAGGCTTCACAGTTTTATAGGAGCAGGGAGCTTATTTATTTCCACTGGGGCAACTGATAGGATTGAACTGATGAACTTGTAGTTAACCATCCAATTATTACCCAACAGTTTCCCTGGGGTCACTTTCTGGAGCCACAGAAGGTAGATAAATTCCCAAAATGATTGTCATGAGGTGATCTTTAAATATCAAATCTAAACTATCCCCAGAAGTCTGATTGAAACCAAACAATAATCAAGTTTAACTAATAAAACTTGTCTGCTTGGTGCACTCTGAAATGCTATCTATATGAGAGCAAGTTGAAAATAGCAACTGAAGAGATTAGATTAGAATTTGGGGGGCAATGAGTTTGTGTCCACGCGGAAGGAACAACTCAGAAAAGGAGGTTGCAATGTGTTGCACCACCTGGACGGTCACCACGGCAATGGACATGTAGGAGCTGCTTGATTGGTACAATTTCTTGTTCCTGTCCTCAACAACCAAGGGCTCAAGTAGAAAGAAAATTATTATGGCAACGCATGTGCAAATGTGCTTGATACACAGGCATCTAAGACCCAGAACAAAATTGCACCCAATGTGAATGGGAGCGGGGGGACATGGAGTAGAGACCCAATGCCCATCCGTAGACAATTGGACATCCCCTCACAGATGCGTCACAGGGACGAGATGAGTCATTCAGGGCACAGTATAGCACTGATGAAACACATAACTTTCCGCTAGCTCTCTGGTGCTTCCTTCACCCCTCTATCATGGCTTCAATTCTACCTTACAAATCAGATTAGACCAGAGCATGCACAGTGCTACAGATAAAAGCCTACAATACAGGGAATCCAGGATAGATAAACCCCTCAGGGCCAACAATGAGAGTAGAGATACCAGGAGGATTAGGGGAGGGTGGAGGGAGAAAGAAGAAATCAACCACAAGGATCAAGTATAACCCCCTCCCAGGGGGACAAATAATGGAAAAGTGGGTGAGGGGCAATGGAGGACAATGTAAGATATGGAAAAAATAATCTATCACTTATCAAGGATTTGTGAGGGAGGGAAGAGAGGGGAAGGAGAGGGAAGAAATGGCGAGCTGATATCAGAGGTTCAAGTGGGAAGAGAATGCTTTGAAAATGATGATAGCCGTATATATGTGCAAATGTGCTTGACACAATGAATAAATGTGTGGATTGTAATAAGAGATGTAAGCACCCCAATAAAACAATGTATTAGAAAGAAAACTAGATAAATATTAGAAGAAAGAAGAAGAAGGAGGAGGAGGAGAAGGAGAAGGAGAAGCAAGATGCAGAAGCTGGCCTCAGAGGTCAAGTCTGTGATAGAATCACCTCATGGAGACTCAGGAAGATTGTGATCCTTCATAGATGCTCAGAGCTTAGTCACTCTGAGATACCAGGCCTGCCTCTTCAGACACCACCTGTTTCCTGGTGTTTAAAGTGGTGAAGCCCAGGGCTACAGCCTGAGTCTGTCAAGTGACATCATAACCACAAATCCACACCAGGGCCTCCAGGTTATCCTTCCCCATAGGAAGCGTGAGTATTCCAGGCCAAATCTAGGACCTCGGGGGTGAGGTTCGTTCATCAATGGTATTTGGAATGTAAGTTAGTTATTTTGCTTTCAAAATCACCCCTCACAATTAGTTTCTGTTTGTGTGTTTACTGAAATGGAAAAATGAAAGATAGAGGTTATATTCCCAGGAGCTTGCCATATAGGATCTTGTTTTTAAGAAAGGGATGCTGTTCTTAGGTACCCAAGAGCCAGCTCTGACTCAAGGTGACCCTATGAGTCACTATGTACAATAGAAACACTGTCCAAGCCTTGACTATCTCCACAATTGTTTGTTGTGGTTGAGCTTATTGTTGCAGCCACTGTGTCCATCGATCTCCTTGAGGCACTTTCTCTTTTCCCACTGGCCCTCTGCTTTACCAAAGTCCAAAGTCTCAACATTCTGGCTTCTAAGGAGCGGTCTGGCCAGGCGTCATCTCGTTCTTGTTGTTACATGTCACCAGGTCTGCTTCATCCATCAGTCCCTCCCTAGACACAACAGAAACTGCAGCCTGCACCATCCTCACAGCTGTTCCTATAGCAGAGCCCATTGCTGCAGCTACTGTGTCACTCCGTGTTATCAAGGGTCTTCCTCTGTTTCTCTGCCCCTCCACTTTATAAGCATGGTGTCCTTCTCCAGGGACTCATCTCTCCTAGCAATATGGCCAGAGTACTTAAGACGAAGTCTTGCCATCTTTGCCTCTAAGGAGCACTCTGGCCACACTTCTTCCAAAACAGATTGGTTTGTCCTTTGAGCAGTCCCTGTGAATGTTGGATGTTGAATAAGGAAGACTGAAGAAGAAACAATGCATTTGAGTTGTGGTGCTGGAGAAGAATATTGAAAGTACCATGGACTTTATGTTACCTCCATCCATTCCTGATGACAGCTAGGAGTCACCTGCTTCTCCGACTGGCTGTTCACAAACTGATCTGGAGGATGACACAATTAGACTGAGCACTGTGAGCCACCTGTATATGTGAGGAACAAAAATAACACATTTCAATTGCAGACACGTTTGCTGTGTGGACTAACCTCCCTGCACTGCAACCTCTACATTGCCCCCATGAGATCAGCCGAGTTGCCTCACTTCTGTGGAACTTCACACACACATGAACTCATTCCCGTGACCTGGGAGTCCCGGGCTTGGTTTCCATTGGAAAGGACCCCAGAGCTAACTCACCCAGGTTTGCATGGACCAGGCTGTAACGATGACCCAAGGCAACAAGCAAAGGATAAAAAGCACAGGTCTTATGTGATGTCTTCAGGAGATGACTTTTTTTTTTTTTTTTGCTTTCTCAGTCATTTGGATGTTCCTGGTTAGTTGCTTCCTCTTTTGATTGGTTGTTTGTTATACACATCTTTGTTTTTTTTGGTCTTCTGATTTCAATAGAGCAGCTTGCTTTTCATGAATCACCAGCAGTCAAGCTGTGGAATACTCTGGAAGGCAATCAGTAATACTTGCAATGTTGTTAGGTGCCCTTGAGTCAGCTCTGGCTCATAGGCACTCAATGAAAAATGCAGTGAAACACTGCCCCATCCTGCGCCATCCTTCCAATTGTTCTTAGGTTTGAGCCCATGGTTGCAGCCACGGTGTCAGTCAGTCTTGTGGCCTCCCTACAGTTTGCTACCCTCCTACTTTACCAAGCATGGCGTCTTCTACAGGGACACATCTCTCCTGACATATCGCATTCTTTGTCTCTAAGCGTCATTCTGACTGTACTTCCCCCAAGACAGAGCTGTTTGCTCTTTTGGCAGCCATGGTTCTTTCAGTACTCCTCACCAGCACTAGATTTCAAATCCACTGAATCTTAGTTTGCAAGATGTAAGTTTAGTGCACAAAATTCATTTGTGTCCCTACATGCCAGCAATGGATCGTTGAAATTTGAATTTTAAAATGCAATGCTATTTATATTAGTACCTATACATAAATAAGTCAATGAGAGGGAATGTCCAAATCCTACATCAGTAAGTCAGAACTGAGGCATTGAAAGTTTGTGAGCAGCCATCTGGGGCGTGACTAGTGGTCTCTCCCTACCAGGAGCCAAGAAGAGTGAGTAAAATCAAAGAAGCATAAACACTAAAATGTTTTGTTCTGTTTTTTAACAAAAGTCTCAACATTTTCAGGCTTAAGGAATATTCCACTGTACATCTTTCAAGACATATTTGTTCATTCTTCTGCAAGCCCATGGTATATTGAATGTTCTTCACCAAAATAAACAGTCAAATGCATCAATTATTATCTACTCCCTTTTATCCATTGCCCAGCATCTGCATACACGAGAGAAGATTGAAAAGACTTTGTTTTGCTTTGAGGGCACTTTAGTTAGTCTTCACAGTGAAACATTGACTTTTAAACACATTAAAGCACTATTTTGAAGTAGATTTGTCCAATTGAATCTGTCCTTTGATTTCCCAGTTTCCGCTCCCAAAAGTCTTGACTGGGGATCCAGGTAAAATGAAACCCTCCACAATATCCAGCTTTCCCCCATTGATCATGATGCCATCCACTGGTCCAACCGTGAGGACCTTTTCTTTCAGTTTTAATCTGCATTGAACACACTAGTCTTTAGTTTTCATCAAGTGCTTGAAGTGCTCTTCGTTTACTTTCCTTTGTATGCGTGTATATAGAAGAGGTGTGTTTATTTCTTTTTCTTTTAAATCAGTTTATTGGGGGCTCATACAACTCTTATCACAATCCATCCATCCATCCATTGTGCTAAGCACATTTGTGCATTTCTTGCCATTATCATTTTCATAATAGTTTCTTTCTACTTGAAGCCTTCGTATAAGTTTCTCATTTTTCCCCTCCATCCCTCATGGACCCTTAATAATTTATAAATTATTATTGTTCTTTCATGTCTTACACTGGCTGATGTCTCCCTCCACCCACTTTTCTGTTTCCCATCCCCCTGGGAGGGGGTTATAGGTAGATCATTGCGATCGGTTCTGCGTTTCTCCCCCCACCTCCTCCTTCTCCTCCTGGTATGGTGACTCTCATTTTTGGTCCTGAGGGGTTTATCTGCCCTGGATTACCTATGATTCCAGCTCTTATATATGCCCGTGTACCTGCTCTGGTCTTGCCAGATATGTCTTACAGAAGTGTCGCGGGGAGACAACGAGCCAGTCAGGGTGCAGTATAGCACCGATAAAACATACATCTTTCTTCTAGTTCTTCAATGTTCCCCCTCCCATTATCATGACACCAATCCTACCTCTTCATTTTCTGTGAGCAAGGTGGCTTCGGCTGTGTATCACAGGTTGTTGTTGTTGTATTAATCATTTTATTGGGGGGATCTTACACACCCTATAACAATCCATCATTCAATTGTATTCAGCACACGTGTACATATGTTGCCATCAACATTTCTAAAACATTTTCCTTCTACTTAAGCCCGTGGGATGAAACTTCCTCCGATCTATGGTGCACTCTTGTTAATACAGTACAGCTTCTCGGATTACCTGCTCCACATTCCGATTGATGGGTCACTATTGACTCGATGGAGGTGAGTTTGGTTTGGATTTCTATGGACTGCAGACAGGTGGTGAAAGGATCCAACCGAGAAGCACACCACTCCTAATGAGGAACCCTGCAATGTGCAGATTCTGCATGAACAGAATTAAATGGTATGGAATGTGCATTCTTAGTAATGCCATCCATAATTTGACATAATCCACACATTCCAATGCCTTGGTGTGGTCAATAAGCCACTGGTAGAGTTTTATTTTATTATTTTATTTTTTTGTATTCTTAGCTTTCAGCCATGATCCATCTAATATCAGCAGTGATAACTCCCTGGAACTCGGGCAGTACCCTCTCAATGTAATGCTGCAAAAGTTTTAGAATTACTTTCATGCATTCCTAAAGCATTTCATGAATTCTAAATCACTTCATGTATTGATAAACAATATTGCTTATCAATAACAATAGATATTGCAGCAGTCAATAATTTCTGAATTATGTTGCATCACTCTCCTTTGGCATAGGCATGAGTCAGAATCTCCTTCATCGCTAGCCAGGTAACCATCATCCTAGCGGTCCTGGCACAGACTAGTGAGTGCTTCCAACACTGCATCCACTTGTGAAAATATCTCACTTGGTATTCGGTCAAGTCCTGTAGCCTTGTTTTTCGTCGATGCCTTCAGTCCAGCCTGTACTTCTTCCTCTTGAAATGATGGAGCATCAACCTTTCTTATTTCTTTTTACTCTGTATTCCTTCCATCTTTTATTGATGCTTCATTTCATACTTTGCCTATGCACTTCCTTCACCATTATAACTCTAAGCTGAAGGTTTTCCCAGTTCTTTCAACACTGAATTGCAGCCACATGACTGAGAAAACATCCCATGGAGTATTCTAGAAACTTCCTTCCTCTTTAGAACTCACCAGTGTCTGCTTCTCAACTTCATCCAAAGTGCAGTCTAATCGCTCTCCATAAGGGAAAAGTAATTAGAGCAGGATAAACGTATTTAATGCTGTGACAGTTCTGTTTCATTCCTACTGTAAGGAAAATTGAAATCATCATCTTTTCATGAAAACAATTGCTTGGGAGAAGAGTAATAGTGGAAAATAACCAAAGGTAAAGTGGAATCTAGAGGCGTATGGTTCCCTGATATAATAAGCGAGCTAAACTTTCATATTGGATATGAGTCAAGGGGTAAATATTAAATACAATGCCAGCCTTGCTTCTGCAGTCTGAAGCTGCAAGCTGCTTGACTCTGTCCAGAGCACTGAAGAGGCTGTGCCTGCCATTGTATAGACAGCATACCAGGAGAAGGCGTGTTCCCCGAATCTTCCCGGCAGCTCAAGGAGCCCACTTGTCTGCATGGGATGAGTCAGTCATAAAGACACAGAGCAAGCAGCCCAGGGCACATGCCGGTGCTTTCATGGGGACCCCTCTCCAATTGGCACACTCCTGTCCATGGTACTAAACAGACACCCGGAATGCAGACTGGGATAACACCCAAGAACCCGTGGAGACCAGGAATCCAACTAATCCCCGAGGTCGACATGGAGTCCCTGACATGAGTTCTGTTTGTCCCTGGAGTCTCCCACTGGTCACGCTTCCCTGAGTCAAGAGCATAAGAATAATTAGCCTGTGCACCAGAAGGTGACACCGCAAGATGCATGCTCAAAGGTCTGCTTGGAACTTGAGAAAAAATACTATGTTTTACTCTGTGCTTCAAAATGATTTGCCACTGACTAGAACTGAAAAATGACATGAGGGAGTCTTCTTGACCCAAAGGTTCCTGGTGGGCAAAGGGTGGGGGCAGAGCTTGTGCTTGACCGCTCATCAAAAGATGGGTGGTGGTCACCTACTCGGTATTGCTGCAGAGAAAAGGAGAGAAAAAGAGATAGCAATCTGCTTCTGACTCAGCCATTGCCACCCTGTCAAGAGGAACACGGCTCGATGTTGGCACATCTGGGGTTGACATGGGTGGGAAGCAATCCGATGGCAATGGGCAAATGACTCAAACTTTAGCCCCCTGGTGACAGATGTGGTGTCACTGACAAGCCCCTGGTTATGGCATGTGACATATTTTTTATCATGAGATCATACATTCTTTGAAGCCAGAGCCAAAGAAACGTGCAATTTTGAAAAAGGTCAAAGAAACTTGCCATTTCAGAACCAGCCGCCTGACCCACAGAAGGGAAATGTCTAAGCAGCAACCTGTGGCCTTGAGAGAGCCTTGGCGAGCATGGTGGTAAGCACTGGGCACTGGGCTATGTCCTGAGGGTCTGAACCTACCCCGTGCTCTGCGGAAGGAAGATACCAAACTGCTGGTGCACACGTGAAAGCCTCAGAAACCCGAAGGAGAAAGTTAGAGTCCGTCTCTCGTGCTCCTGCAGGGGGCCCTGGGGGCATCATGGGTTATGGGTTGGGCTGCTAGCTGCAAAGCCAGAAGTTCAAAACCACCAGCTGCTCCAAGGGGGAAAACATATGAGACGTTCGACTCCCATACAGAGTGACAGCCTTGATAACTCCCCGGGGCAGCGCTACTCAGCCCTATGGGGTCGTTATGAGAAGAAATGGAGGAGGCGGCAGTGAGAGAGAGTAGAGAGGGCTGGGGTTGCTATGGACCTGGTTGACTGGCTATCAATGGGTTTGGCTTGGGGTGGGGGTACATAGCTTATGCGTTGTACATTCCATCTAAACGTATGCGCATAGGTTGCAGTATCTGCAGTGAGATTTTGGTAAAGGCACATAGAGTGTGATACTGTTGACACAGGAGGCCATCAGGGGCAGAAGGACCTGCTTCTTCTGGCCCTCAGAACCATGTCTGTCCATTCCTTAGCACGAGCTATCCAGATGAACGTCCCTGCCCCGCAGCATGGGCAGATACTGTGACCACAGGGAGGCTGGGTCTGCAGACGGTTGCCCAAAAACACCCAGATCCACAAGCCAAAAATAAGTGCAGCAGAATACATGTGTGAGTTTGGGTACACTAGGGAAACAAATCCACAGAAACTCATATATATGTGAGTTTTATATAAAGGGCAATTGTACATTAAGAAAGCACCCCAACCCAGTCCAGTCCAAGCCCACAAGTCCAACATTAGCCCGTATGTCTGACACCAATCTACAAAGTCCTCCTCCATCTCACAAAACACACACAATGACACCGACTGCAGGAGGAAAGTCGAATCAGTGAGCATGTAAGCATCTCAGCACTGGCAAGGTTCTCCACACGGGTGCTCCAGCACCCAGAGCTGCATTGGGGTATGTCTAGGTGGCTTCTCCTCAGGGATGTTTTGCAGGAAGTGAGCCTTGCCAGCTGAAGCAGGGAACTGGCTAAGGCAGCTGCACCCTGGTCTGACCATCAGAAAACAAGAGACCCGAGAACTTGAAAGGTGAGGCTCACTGAGGCATTTATCCCTCTGTCCTTCAATTAACCCCACATGTGTGTATCGGCCAGGTTGGCACAATAAAGCTTCATTCTCTCAGGATAGGTGTTTCCCTTCTGCTTGGTCCAGTCATACACTACAGGACCGTGACCCAGAGCAGGCAGAGACCCCCCAAAAAGCACTGTCGCTAGAAAGAGACCAGCAAAAAGCACACTGAACCCATTGCTGTTGCCTTGAGCCCACTCATAGCAATCTTTTGAGGCAGACCAGAAGACCCCAGAGGTTTCAAGTCTGACATAGTTAAGAAAGCAGACTGTCACATCTTTCTACCAAGGAGCAGCAAGTGGGTTTGAACTTCTGATCTTTCGGTGAGCAGCCAGATGTTTTAACCACTGTGCCACCAGGGCTTCATTGCACATATGTGTGTATATGCACATGTGTGTATACATACACACATACATACATACCATACATGTATAATGGCTCTTCTCAGTGGGTTTTGGTGGGTTTCTGCCCTGGGACAGTTACTCTCAGTGCCAGCGCACCTCCCTAGGCCAGCTCTGTACCCCCAGACACCCATTAGTTGACTGCAAATACAACTTTATTGCAAAATGACTGGAGCTTTATTAAGCAACTGGATTTACAGGCAATAACATAATCAATATAACATTAATATAGCACATAATTAAAAAGGAGCCCTGCAAGGTCCAGAAATACACAGAAGTTAATTGTTCTCACCGATGGCATTAACCGGAGGGATTAGAAACCCCACTTTTGGCATAACACAGTCCACAATTGTTCTTCTCCTCCATGCATTCCATCTGATGCAAACAGGGCCCGATCCTGGAAACCTGCAGGAATGCCGCATCACCGGGCCCCCTGCCCAGCCCCGCCCTATGGTCCCCACCCCAGGGCCCTGACCCTGGAGTCCCACCGTGGCTCCACCATCTGAATCCATCCTGCACAACAAGTCCGAAAGCACAGGGAACATCGCATTGGATCAGTTTCCCCACCAGGAGAAAAGGGGCAGGGCATACAGGCCTGTGGACGTTCCCCTAGGATGCGGCACATCGGCAGAGACAGGGAAGGGCTCAGACCTGCAGGAATTCTGTCCCAACACTGGCTCCAGGGCTTGTAGGGAAGTCCATGCGAAGGCTCTTTCCAGTGGATCCCATAGGGGCAGAAGGAAACATTTGAAGTGGGAACATTCATAGCAAGCCCAGTGGATGGCAGGCAGGATAGAAAGGTAAACATCGAGGGGGAGGTAGGTAAGGTGGGGGGGGGGGAGTGTAATGTTATGAGAGAGGAGGTCGCTAACTCATTAACTACAGACACCTCTCACTTAGCTAAGCCTCTTAGCCACATGCTGCTGCCCGTGGGGGCCCCTTACCTGCGGACAGACTGTAATTCCAACAGCCAGCAGGCACCTCTGCCACATTCCATCCTGCTGCAGCCCCTTCTGCCAAAACCCAAGGAGGAAAAAGGAAGAAAACATGAACCTTTGGCTGCCGTGTGATTGTGACTCCTGGTGGCCCGGGTGCTGCAGAGCAAACTGGCACGCTGCTGACCCAGGACAGCTGCTAGCAGGCAGCCCAAGCCCATCTCCGTGGGAGAACAGGCCTGGGGATCCGCTCCCCTAAGATGAGAGCCTGGAAAACCCTAGGGGGCTCCAGGCTGCCCCCCAGGAGAAGGAGTCAGTCCACGTCTCAGCAAGCCCCAGCAGCCAGCATCTCCTGAGCCGATTTCCAGGGCATTCTTCCTGCACACGGGGTTGCTGTTGTCCTCAGGGGCTGTCGAGCCAGTTCCCATCCATGGCAACCCTGTGCACAACACAATGAAGCACTGCCCGGTCCTGCACCATCCTCAGGACACACACCTTACTTGACCTAAGCAACCAGATGCAAAGTATTGGTGACACGCAGGGACTGCCTACCCCAACAGCAAGCGCTGACATGACATAACCAAAAGGCTCCTTGGACCGGAGGTCTCACGTACATTGGACAGGTGGTCAGGAGAGACCAGTCCCCGGAGCAGGACATCATGTTTGGTAAGGTGGAGGGGCAGCGAAGGGGAGGAAGGGCCTCAAGGAGCTGGGTGGCTGCCACAATGGGCTCTGGCATCAGAACAACCGGGAGGGTGGCACATGGGGGCGCTATAGTGAGCACCAACTCCACAGCCCTGGTGTTGGCAACGGGTTCAGCTGTGATTCACCAAGGTCCTCAGTTTGAAACTACCAGGCGCTCCTTGGGAGAAAGAACGAGGCTTTCGGCTCCCGTGACTAGTTATAGTCATAGGAAATGAACAGGACAGTAGCAAAGAAACTTGAGAGGCTCATGAGCAGGGAGCAGGGAGTGGGTGCAGAGAGCGCCCTCATAGCCACCCAGCACGCCGAGTAAGTGATCTGAGGAGGGAAATGAGCGTTCACCCTCCCCTCTGGGGACCAGGCTTCATGCCACGCGTGGAACTGACCCAGCATTCAAAGTCAGTCTCCACCCTTGCTTCCCCCCTCGAGGACAGCTCATTCCCAAAGGATGAAGTCATGCCCTGGAAGACGGGTTTCCATAAGAACCCCTGGATTCCATGGGGGCAGACAGCCCTGTATTGACCCAGGACAGTGCTCATTCGGGGCCAGGGGTGATGGCACGGCAGAGCCCGTGCCTTCCATACGAAAGAGCGAGGCTCGTTCCGGGGCAGCGCACCTTAGGGGCAGTCTTCACCCAGCTGTCCACGGAGGCTGGAGTACTGCCAGGATGCTGGGCAGGCTTTAGCAGAGGTCCCCATGCGCTTTCCCTCCTGGACCCAAGAGACAGAGAAGTGTGGCATGGCAAGGATGCCAGGTGAGGGGCAGGAGCACAACCCCAGATGGAGCTCTGGGACCCTGGAGGGAGTGAAGCTGGGTTCCATCAGGTAGGGAGCTTCCAGGCATGTAAATGGAGGGGCTAGGATTGCTGACCCAAAGAGTAAGAGCTGAGCCTCTTTGGGGCTGAGGGTCATGGCAGACTGGAGTGACTTGGGCATTTATTGGAAGCACTAAAAGCTTTCTTGTTTGAGCAGGGCCGAGACTGAGAGCCCCAGAGGCAGAGAGAGAGATGTGCCTCTGGACACCACAGAGAAGAGGCACTGCGGATCAAAGAACTGTATCCTGAGTATTTCTGATCCTAAAGTGTAACTTGTTAACTTCCCTAAGAAACTCCTATTATCTTGGCGGAGTGGAAAAGAGACTATCAAGGAACCAAGCAAGGCATGGGGATGGGGATTCACCTCCTGAAGTCAGTGTGCAAACGTGCAATCACCCCGGTGATGGTGCAAGTGGGGGCCGCAGTTGGTGCTAGGTATCCCGTCCAACGCCCCTCCCCAAGTCAGCACAGACTCTCAATGGCATCTATGACACAGGTTCGGGGACAATTCATGGCAGCCCTGCAATTGCTCAGGGACAATTTGAACAGGCCCTGGCAACCCTTCTCCAGGTGAGCCCAGTACTTCTGGAACATGCTCACATCCACAGGGTACAAAGACGAGGTTTTCAGGACCAGTGGCGGTAGAGCAGAGGATCACCTCCCTGACAATGACCCGGGCAGCTGGGCCAGTGACATTCAGAGACTTGGAGTTCAGAATAGAAGATGTGGCAGCCGCCCCCTGGGCGCAATGCCACCTTGCAATGAAAACCACTTGCTGAGTCATAGCAGGGACAGAGCTGGGGAGAGAGGCTGAGACTAGAGGAGGGTAGTAGATAGGTCTAACTGAGACAGAACCAGGCTGAACCACCACTGAGGCCACAGGCAAATCTCCGGGCTTGTTCAGGTGCCCCTGTCTCCCCGATCTCTCTGCCCATCTTGTTACTGCTTTAGACTTTCTAACAAGGCTCAGGTGTGTCCACAGTGACACCTATGATTTCCTCATGGAAGCCTTCTTCCTGCTCTTTACCTCCAGCCTCAACCGGGAGTAATTGGTCTCTTTTCAATCCACTGTTCGACCTGTAGGCAGGGGCTGGTTGTGCCCCAATGAGAAGATCGGACCAGAGAAATGTGGGGCACAAAACGTCCTTCCAGTAAACTCAGCTCTGACTTCTGTGCACACATCATTCATTCTTCCTCCTCTTCTCTCTGCTCTCTGCCTGCCTTCCTCTCTCGTGATCTCACTCTCCTACAGAAAGAAAGAAGAAAATGAATGCCCACTGGCAGCCTATAGTTTGTTGCATGTCCCACTCCCTTTATGAGGTGAAAACCCTTTTTCTATGTGACTTTACATCCCGAATATCATGTGCAGTCCCTTGTGTCCACCCAGACAGGAGGAGAAGGGGCAAATCTGTGTGCCGTGAGGGGTATATAGACCCAGGCTGTTGTCTCAGCACCAGACCATCTCCCTAAGGACACCTTACAGAGCCACAGACGGGATGTCTCTGCTCCAAACCCTAAGTGGGCCCACGGGTCTGTGGTTCTCTGCTTCCTTCTGTAGGTGCTAGCGTGGAGGGTGGGGGTGGAGAAGAAAGGGAGGAAGACTTCTCTTGGCCCTTGGTCCAATTCAGACTGGAGAACCGGGAAGCTCTAATGGGCCACAGATCCTTAGGGCCATGGCCACTGTCCTAGGGTGAATTGTGTCCCCTCAGAGAGACAAGTTGAAGTCCTAACTCCTGAGAGCTGAGAATGTGTCCTAATGCAAACTAGGGCCTTTGAAGATGAGTTGCATTGATGTGCGGTGACCCTGCAGTTGGTTGCTCTCCTTAGTGCCCTGCAGTGGGCTCTGCCAGGTACAAGTCTGAAACACTGCCTGGTCCTGCACCAGCCTCACATCGTTCTTATGTTGGAACCCATCAATACAGTCACTGGGCCCATCCATCTCGTCCAGGCCTTCCTCTCTTGGCCGCCCCTCCACTTTCCCAAGCATATGCCCTTCTCCAGGGACTGATCTCTCCTGACAATATGTCCAAAGTAGATGAGGCGAGGTATGCCTTCTTTATTAAATGTCCCATTTTCACATGCAATAGGAGGTGATTGCAAATGCCATGGTCTCAGTGAGGCACCCCTGAGTCCTCAAAATAACATACCGTACATACTCGTGTATAAAATGTGCTGAAAAACTGGGGTTCGGCTTATACACAGGTCAGTGGCATGAATGGATGTCATCTGGTCAAGCCCAACTAAGAAAAGGAGGAAATCTCATGAAGCCTGACATAGAGTTAATAGCAAAGTGGGTTCGAGATGCATGGGAAGATATTCCAGGAGACATGGTGCGACGTGCCTTCCAGAAATGTAGTATTAGTAATGCTATGGATGGCAGTGAAGACTGCTCTTTGTATGAAAATGACAGCAGTGATGGTGATGACAGTGATCTCAGTGAGGACAGCGTCTATGGTGACCTCACACCAGCTGAAGCTCTGCATTGGGATATGGATGATGATGAGGAATCCAGTTTTGAAGGATTTTAAGTCTTTACATTTTAGCTTGGTTGCTGATTGAGCTCAGGGAATAGTACTCTTAAGGTATCATTGTTGATACCTTATTGTTTTTGTTGAACCTATTTTCTACTTACTGTGCTGGTTTACTAAGTTAAATGACTTGTCCTTTTATTTATATTTTTATTTAAAGTAGATATTTAAATACATTACCCCACCGATGTCTCAATTTTTAGTAATTTTATTTTCATTTGTTTTGATTATTGAAACTCACCAATAGCTTCTGCATTTTCTACCCTGGGCTTATACTCAAGTCAATCAGTTTTTCTGGTTTCCCAGGTAATAATTAGGTACCTTGGCTTATACTTGGGTTGACTTATATTCGGGTATATACGGTACTTGCTTTTCAACACTTCAAAGAGGTCTTGTGCCATAGATTTAGCCAATTGCATGCACCTTTGGATCTCTTGGCGCTCCTTCCAGGAGCACTGATTGTGACCCAAGAAAGATGAAATCCTTGACATCAGTGTGTTATCCATTGGTCATGCTCACAGAGCAGAGAGTGGAATGCTGTCGCCCCCAAGCCAAAGAGCACTGGGGGATTCCAGAAATGGAAAGATTCAGGGAAGGCTCCCCTCCAAGGCAGAATAAGTGGAGCAGTCACAGGGCCTATCCAGGGCCATGGACATTCTCCTGGATGGGGGGGTGCATCCTATAAAAGCTTGCGAAGTAAGTAGGTGGGAGGGGTTGGCATGGGTGCCTCAAAAGGAATGTGGATACAACCGATTGTTCGTGTCAATCAAAAACAAGGGCGATTCAGACACACCACGCAACAAGTTTTGTCTCTGGGCAGAACTAGCGACCATTGTGCTTAGCAAAGCTAATCAATCTTATAAAGGTCATTATTCAATGGCACTGTGATTAAAAGAGGAAAACAACAACAAGGAATTGGAAAGTGGTTGTTATGCCAAAAAGATAAGATTTTGAAAACTATGGTGAGGTCAGGGACAGGGATCAGGCAGGGAGAGGGGAAGGATAGGAAATTAGGAAATTATAGAGGGAGGGAGGGAGGCCTGGCGGGAGGGAACCAAACAGAGCATTGCCATGACGGGGCGTCAGAGGGGAAATCGTGACTGATTTCATTGGCTGAAGTGAGCTATACAACCACATAGGAGATCCTTCTTTAGAAACCACACTAACGAGAGAGAGAGAGAGAGAGAGAGAGAGAGAGAGAGAGAGAGAGAGAGAGAGAGAGAGAGAGAGAAAGAGAGATATCATAGCCTTCCATACCCTTCCGATTCCTGAACGCTGAGATCGAAATATTGGTCTCGGTGGCTCAAACAAGGAGGAAAAGTAAAAATGATGTTAGAGTCATTAGTGACATGGAAGTTCATTTCTAACATAAGAAAATTATTGTTGTTGTCAGGTGCCATCCAGTCGGCTCCGAGCCATAGCGACCCTGTGCACAGCAGAATGCAACACTGCACGGTCCTGCCCCATCCTCACACTGCTTCCTGTACCTGAGCCCTTTGATGCAGCCGCTGTGTCAGACCGTCTTCTCAAGGACCTTCCTCTTTTACCACCCCTCCACCTTACCACACACTGTGCCTTCTCCAGGGACTGGTCTCTCCTAACATGTCCAAAGTACAAAGTCTTGCCTGCCTTGCCTCTAAGGAGCACTCTGACCTTACTTCTTCCGACACAGATCTGTTTGTCCTTGAAGCGGTTCATGGTATTTTCCATATTCTTCTCCAGCACCACAGTTCAAATGCATCGATTTTTCTATGGTCTTTCTTATTCGGTGTCCAACGTTCACATGCATATCGTGCCATGGAGAACACCATTGTCATGGCTTCAGGTCAGGCACATCCTAGTCCCCAAAATAACATCTTTGCTCTTCAGAAATCTAAAGAAGTCTTGTGTAGCAGATTTACCTAATGCAATATGCCTTTCGATCTCTTGATTCCTGCTGAAAATTATTATATAATGATAGAGGTTACATATTATTATGTGTTTTATTATTATTATGTAGAAGTGGTCTTTCTTTGTTGAGCTGATCGGTTACATTGGTGAGATCAGACAGGAGTGGGGTGGGCCCTAGTCCTTTACGGCTGGTGCCTGGTAGAAGAGAATAGACTCAGAGGCTGAGGACATCATGAGATGAGATCTCGATAAGCAACAAGAATTTCTGAAGCCTCTAGAAACCAACCGAGGCAGGGGCAGCTTCCCTCTCTGGGGACTTAGAAGGAATCAGTGTGGTGAGACCTTGGTTTGAACTTCTACCCTCAAGGATCCCATGTAATAAATTTCTATCCTTTGAAGAGTGGCATTCTGTTGTGGCAGCCCTGATAAACTCTGAGAGTGGCTTCCACGTCCCTGGGACATTCTGAAGGGGAGTCACACCATCCGCTCACTAAGGAGGCTGGAGAGGTGTCACCAATTCTCTCCCTTTCTGGCAGAGGGGCAGTGTTCAGAAGCAAGAAGGACGAGATACAAACCTGTGTTTCCAAATGGATTCCTACACCCCATCCCCCTTTCCCTAAAGTTAAGAAAAGTATAACACTAATCTCCCCACATGATCTGGAGATCAAATTAGTCACTGAATAGAAACCAACAATACAGCCTGGCACCCTGTTCTACCCCAGAACTGTGATGAGCACCCCTGGGTGGTGCCAGTCTATTCTGGGACCCTAATGCTGATGTGTGAGTGGCCACATGCCTGTGTGAATGGTCACGTGTCTGTGTGAGTAGCTACATGCCTAGGAGACACTCTGAAGTTGTCTCCTGCAAGGCCGTGTTAACAGTGGTAAGCGAGCTTTTAACTGCCCACAGGTCCTCTTCTTCCTCTAAATGGAAATTGCAACCGTGACAGCCCATCCAGTGGACAGCAGGAGATGACAAAGACAGATGACCAACAGCACCTCCGATTAAAATGACAAAAGTCAGCAGCACCAGCCTGGGATCGCCTGCTACTACAGTGTGTATGTCCTGACGGTGTAGTGGGTTCCACGTTACACTGCTATCCACAAGGTCAACCATTCAGAACTACCAGCTGTTTTGAGGGGGAAAGCTGAGACTCTCTACTCCTGTAGCAATGTACAGTCTTGGAAACCCACAAGGTCAGTTCCACGGTGTCCTACAGGGTTGCTATGAGCCGAATGGACTCAATGGCAGTGGGTTGGGGTTTGTGTTTCTGCTTTCGTTTTGAACTTGACCACGGATGTCACTTTCAGGATTAAGATACACCTGACACAAGCCATGGTATGCTTAATCACCTCATATGCATGCAAAAGCTGCACAATGAATAGGGGAAAACTCAAGAAAAATAGATGCCTTTGAACTATGGCAGTGAGTCTTGACCCCTTTGGGGGTCAAATGACCCTTTCACAGGGTCGCCTAAGACCATCAGAAAACACATATGTCCAATGGTCTTAGGAACCGAGACACCACTCCTCTGTCTCCAGGTGGGTCTGCTCACATGTAAATATGCCCACATATGAGTACCTGGCATGAAGACTGTTACCCATGCTACACCATGCTTCAAGACAAAATTTCATTTATTTGTAATTAGAAATAAATGTTTCATAATATGTAATTGCATATTGGTTTTGTGATTAATCACTATGCTTTAATTATGTTCCATTTGTAAAAATGAAAATGCATCCTGCATATCAGATATTTATATGATGATTCATAACAGTAGCAAAATTACAGTTATAAAGTAGCAAGGAAAATAATTTTATGGTTGGGGGGGGTCACCACAACATGAGGAACTGCATTAAAGGGTCACAGCATTATGAAGGTTGAGAACCACTGAACCACGGTGTTGGGGAAACTATTGAAAGGGACATGGGCTGCTAGAAGAACAAGCAGATCCATCTTAGAAGTACAGTCAGAATGTTCTTTAGAAAGGAGGATGTTGAAACTTTACCACATGTTATCAGAAGAGGCCTCTCCCTGGAAAAGGACATCATGGCTGATAAAGCAGAGGGTAGGACAAATTAATCATAATAATAACCCTCAACAAGATGCCCTGACACCATGGCTGCAACAACGGGATCAGGTCTAACCTCGATGGTGACAATGGGGTAGGAGCACGCAGAGTCTCATTCACAGGGTCACCAAGGATCAGAATTGACTTGATAGCATCTAACAGCAACAACAAAAATAAGCAAAAGGGCCTTTGTGGCTTGGTTTCAGGAGGGCTTCCAGTTAAGACTGTTAGACCGGGTCGGCTAGAGAAACAAATTCATTGCTACTCAGATATGTGTAACAGATAATTTTATATCAAGAAGTAATTATGCCTCAATAAAAAAATCCCAGCCCACTTCACACATACACACACACACAATCCCAACCCAGTCCAGATCAAGTCCAAAAGTTCAATGTTAGCCCATATGTCCAATATTAGCCCATGAAGTCCTCTTCAAACTCATGCAGCACATGCAATGATGCCGAATGCAGGAAGATCACAGGCCTCTGAGTGGGAAAGTCCTGTGGATCCAGTGGTGGTAGAAGTATCCAGGGCTCTGGCTGCCATCTGTGTGGCTCCATGTGGCTTGTCAACAGGAATATAAAGCAAAGAGAGAGTGTAGAGAGAATGTGTCCTGCCTCCAGGGAGGAAGAGAGGCATCAGAAGCCCACGCCAATAGCGAGGCATTAGCTATGGACAGAGAGACTCCCCTCCGTCACTCTTCTTGAGTTGACATGAAATTGTGTGACCACCGCAAAAACAACCTAGAAAGACCAGTTGGTTCCACCAGGGTTAATGTTACGCAGTGCTGTAACTCACTGTCCATCGACCCCAAGACCTCCGACTGTATAAGACTGCATAGAATCTGTGTTGACATTTCAATCATAGAATCATACATGATGAGAAATATTACAAGTGTCTTAAATATAATACGTCTTAGATCAGCTGAGTATGAAGAACAAATTGTTTCATAAATTCTTTCTGCCTTGGATTACATGATTAGTGATGGCATTAGTATTTTTCCTCCTTTTTTCCTTTAATTACTGCTTCATCTTCAGGGGAAAAAAAAGTCATTGATGAAAGCTTACAAATACGTATTACCACAACATTGTAGCTGAAAATCCAGAAAATTTGGCAAAATCAGCAACCGTGAAAACACCAGTGGTCTTCAAAACAGCAGTGTGTGCTTGGAGCATGTGCAGAGGGAAGGATGAGATTCTAAACATCGCTGTGATTGAGTAACGATGACAGCTAATGGCAGCGTGGACCAGAGAGAGCTTCGGAAGGTTACAACAGTCGGTGGGCATCCAGTGCTACCCTTGTGGCTTATACTCATGCATGGAGGCTGGGCTCACTCAGAAGGGTTGGTCTAACTCACTCCAAAAAGATCTTTATTTTAAAAGCATCCTCGTTCTGCTCAAACACTGCTCATAAACTTTATACATGTTTTGGTGTCATGTGTTTTGGGCTACACCTCATAAGCATGTGTCTACCGATATCACTGAGAAAAACATCCTGAGAATCTTCCCCCCCCAAACCCACCAATAAAAATCCAATGGATCACAAGGGTCCCCTCTTCTAGGAATCATGAGGATGGAGCAGGGCAGGGCTGTGCTTCCTTCCTCTGCACCTTGGCTTTACCCTGATAGCCTCTGACCAGAAGACCGTTAACAACAACATGAGTGTAGTAGTTACGATGTCAACTAGATGCTCCTGGCTAGGGGCGTTGCTCAAATGGTCTGTCAAATGGTTGCTCCATGATACCTCTTTGGGGGTGTGGCCTACTGATAAGAGTAAGCACCAACAGAGGAGACTCCTCTCTGGCTCCTGGAGGGGACTTCACTGGGACTCTGTGTCAGCCGCCAGGGGTGACCTCATGTGGGCAACCCGACCCTGAGAGCTGTCGAGTCCTGCCATGGTTCCACTGACCTTGGTTCGGTACTCACCAGTTTATGATCTCCCTGCTTCCCCCTTCACCTTTTAGCATCATCGGTCTACAGCTACGTGAGTCTGAAAAGGGTCCTGGCTAGCACTGGACCTAGGGACTTGAGTTGGGCTGGGCTGGGGTTCCTTCTTGATGTGAAGTTGCTTCTTTATAGAAAGTTCGTTCTTGTTCATAGATGAGCACCGCTGGTTTGTTTCTCTGGGCAACCTGTCCTAACATGGTAAGCAAGGCATTTCTACAAGTCAGATGCTCCCTACCTTGCAGGAGTTAAAGATATGGATCAGTACGTGAAACTAGGAGTAAGGGGGCTGTGTAACTCTTGGAAGATGTGCCCTTCTGTGGCCAACAGGAAATCGCGATTGCTGAGCTCTTTTGAAAGCCTCTGACGGCCTCGTGCACATCAAAGCTATTTGAGGCGAACAGTTGACTCTGATAATTGTAAATATATCAAAAACATGTGCATTGAACTCATCCCCTAGAAATTATGGATGGGTGTACCCAACTGCACAGCGTTTGAACACCTCAAACTTTCTGAAAATGTTTGGGGTTCAAAGTAAGTATTTTAAGGCAAATTGAAGCCATATGTTTGCTACTCATTTATACTCAGCTTATCAAAATGTTGTTTGTTTTTGAAAGATAGTTAATGTCCTAGAAGAGTTGGGGCCCCTCTGGTAACATTTTCTTTTCTTTCTTTTTTTTCTTTTTAATTTCCTTCTTAGAAACAAGAAGAAGACTTCCCCAAAAGAAGACCAACTTGAGTCCCTATAGTCAAGGCTGGTTTAGAACATGGCTAAGAATTTTGTTTTTCCGTTTCTACTTTTAAATAAGAGGAAGGGTGACAAGGTGCTGTGCATTCAACATGGTCTTTGGTGGTGTACTTTTTCGTAGAATGCCCTGGGCTTTGCTTTCCTTGTCGGTCTGGGGAGTGTAAATGGTTAAGCCTGTGGCTACTAACTGAAAGGTTGGAGGTTCAGCTTCACCCAAAGGTGCCTTGAGAGAAAAGCTTGGCAGTCTACTTTCCAAAGGTCACAGCCAGGGAAAATCCCAGGGAATACGCATGGGTCACCATGAGCCAGAGGTGATTCAATGACAACTGGTTTTGCCTTGTGGGACAAAGTTTATTGTGCCAACCTTGCGGACAAACACATTGTGGGGTTAATTGAAGGGTGGACAGATAAATTGTTCAGTGAGCCTCGCTTTTCTAGTTCTATGGTCTCTTGCTTTCTGATGGTCGGAGCAGGATACAGCTGCCTTAGCCAGTTCCCTGCTTCTGAGCTAGCAAGGTTCACTTCCTGCAAGACATCCCTGAGAAGCCACATGGGCCTACCCCGATGCAGCCCTGGGTACTGGAGCAGCCGTGTGGAGACCCCTGCCAGTGCTAAGATGCTTACATGGTCACTGATTTGGCTTTCCTCCTGAAGTTGGCATCATTGTGTGTGTTTTGTGAGATTGAGGAGAACTTTGTGGATTGGTGTCAGACATATGGACTAATGTTGGATTTATGGGCTTGGGCAGCACTGGGTTGGGATGTTTTCTTAATGTGCACTTACTCTCTATATAAAACTCCTTCTTGGCAGGGGGATACGTCGGACAGTGTAACATATGACAAAATAATAACAATTTATGAATTATGAAGGTTTCATGAGGTAGGGAGGATCAGGGAGGGAGGGGGAAAATAAGGAACTAAATCCAAGGGCTCAAGTGGAAGGCAAATATTTGGAGAATGATGATGGCAACAAATGTACATATGCGCTTGACACAATGGATGTACGTATGGACTGTGATAAGAGTTGTATGAGCCCCAAATTAAATTATTTTAAAAATAATAAATCTTAAAAAAAAACTCCCTCTTATACATATGGGTTTCTATGGATTTGTTTCTCTAATGTACCCAGACTAACACCCCTTTCCTTTGGGGATCAGCTGTGGTCAGCACTGAGCACCCCTTCTCCACACCATGAGAGACTGGAATGGCACAGAGACCATCTATTTTCAGTCCTGCAAGGAGTGGTGCCTGCTATAGCATAGGCTACCCACGTGGTGTCTTCCCTTGGCGTAGCTGGTCAATAAAGAGAAGCTCTCACGATGCGCCGAGTTAACCAAGTCTTGGCCACTTGCCATTTAATATTTGAATTATCAACTGAGTGAATGGCTACAAAGGAGACATGTTTGGCATGGAAAAAGATTACCTAACAAACACAAGGAAGAAGACATGTCCTGGAAGTGATAGTGGTGGTGGTTGTACAACTCTTTATGAATGTGATGGAACTACTGAAATATGCAGTAGGTGAAGTATATGTTAATGAAGCTGTTAAAAAGAAACAAAGTAATTTTTTTTCTAAAGGAAGAAGTTTAGAAAAAATAAAGATGTTTGAAAGGAAACCACTGGGAAGATTTGCACTAAAAGCAATGAAGACAAATATTGTTATATACACAACCTCACAACAATGGTGAACTAGGAGTAGATGCATGAATAGTCTGTATGTCTATAAGGGCTGAATGAGTGCATGAGGAAGAGTGGGGATGTGTTCACACACATATAGAAGTCTGACATAGGCTATTTACTGTTGTACCATATAGATCCATGAAAGTGTTGAAGTTTGTAGTGGGCAAAGTTATGAAAACTTAGATATAACCTAGCATCTTCAGGTAAGGGAGTCATTGGCCAGGGAGATGAAGATGATAGTCTCAAGGGACACCAAAATCAGTTGTGCATGAATTGTTGAGTGAAAAACTGACTATCTGCTATGTACGTCCTCACCTGACCACAATATATAGTTACATTAATGTAGTGTCTCAAGTGTGTATCTTCAAACAAGCAGCAGTCATCTAAGTGAGGCATCAAGTAAGTCCACATGGAAAGAGGACATAAGCCAGTGTGATCCAAGAATTGTAAATAATTAAAATCAAAATCTAAAGGAGGGAATGGTATCAGAACTTCAATTGTGAAAAATTGGTTTGCAAAAGGCTATGGATGACAGTGGAAACCCGAAATCCATTTGCAGGGTCCCCACATATATTGAGCCTCTGGTGAATGCCCTCTGACCATAGTGGAAGGATGAGACTGGCTTAATTATCAGACAGAGAGCATTGTACATTCAATCATGGCAGATGTACTTAGTTAAAAATGTAGTATTTTATCATTCGACCTTTTTGACCCATTTCTTTAAGTGGAAGGAAAATACTCATGTATTTTGCCTCTGATAAATCTTTGCTGACCATGGAAGAGGGTGCTTTGAAAAGTAGATTATTGTAGATATAGTTTTTATTCATTTTACATTTATTCTAGTTTTTAAGAGTTTCTTCTTTCTTTTCCATGTAGATTTTTATCTTTATAACTTTGTTATTGTTGTTAGCTGTTTCTGTTTTTAATATTTTTTCTGTATATGATATCCAGGGTCAGTAAGTCTATGGAGACAGCAATTGGATTAACGATTCCTTGGGAGTATGGCAGGAAAGGTTGAGGGGAAAATGGGAAGTTAACAATGAGTAAAGAAAATGTTCTTGAACTGGCTGTAGTGATGACTGTACAACTCTTCTTGATGAATTGTATGATGCATGATAAGCTATGTGCCAATAAAACTGTGACAAGAAATAAATGTATACCAGGAAAAAGTTATGGATATATTTTTAATTACCTACCTAAGAAAGCTTTGTGGTCTACTTCCACAAAGGCAATCATAAGTGGAAATTCTTAAGGAGTACTGTCTACTCCAACACCTGGGCTAGCCAAGGGTCAGAATTGACTCTACCTAGCCACTCAGAGTGGAAGGGGCACCTGGGAGTGGACCGTCTCTGGACTCTAGAGATCTGAGAAGCTGCTGCCACTGCCGACCAAAAATAGATGTCCACGTTCAGTCAAGGGACCGGTCTCGGCTCACTAACATCGAGTGCACTCCGACTCATCCTTGTCGTTAGGAGCCCTGGAGTTGGCCCCAACTCAGAGCGACCCTACATCCAACAGAACAAAACGCCACTGAGTCCTGCGCCATCCTCACAGTGGTTGTTATGTTGTTATAACCTAACACAATGGTTGTGATGTTGGAGCCCATGGACGCAGCCCATCGATCCATCTGGCTGAGGGTCTTGCTCCGTTTCACTGCCCCTCTATTGTACCAAGTATGATGTTCTTCTCCCGGGACTGGTCTCTCCTGAAAAGAAGTCCAAAATATGTGAGATGAAGTCTCACCATCCGTGCTACTAAGGAGCATTCTGACCTCACTTCTTCCGAGGCAGATTGGACCCTCTAATAGTCACCCTTCATTTCCCTAGTTGTCAGTAAGCACATAACCATGCAGGCGATCTGTCCCCTTGGCAAAAAACAAACCCTCAGAAACTCACTGCCAAGGCACCCATTCAGATTCACAGTGAGTCAGCAAAGAGTTCTCCAGTCTGAAGTTTTCCTCCTCTGAAGCAGTGAGTGGATTTGAACCACTGGCCCTGGAGCCAGTACCCCACTGCCTAGCCCAGAAGACCTCCAAAGACAGAATGGAACTGCCTACAGCGTTTCAAAGACTGTCATCCTGCTTATTTTACGAGTATTCTTTCTCTCTCGTTTTTAAAGTAATTTTATTTGGAGCTCATACAACTCTTATCACAATCCATACATAAATTGTATAAAGCACATTTGTACATTCATTACCCTCATCATTCTCAAAACACTTGCTCTCTACGTAAGCCCCTGGCATCAGCTCTTTATTTTCCCCCTCCCTCCCCGCTCTCTCATGAACCCTTGATAATTTATATATTACTATTTTGTCATATCTTACACTGTCCGATGTCTCCTGTCACCCACATTTCTGTTGTCCATTCCTCAGGGAGGAGGTTATATGTAGATCCTTGTAATCGGTTCCCCCTCTCTACCCTACCCTCTATCCACCCTCCCGGCATCACCACTCTCACCACTAATCCTGAAGGGGTCATCTGTCCTGGATTCCCTGTGTTTCCAGTTCCTATCTGTACCAGTTTACATCCTCTGGTCTAGCCAGATTTGTAAAGTAGAATCGGGATCATGATAGTGGGCAGAGAGGAAGCATTTAGGAACTAGAGGAAAGCTGTATGTTTCACCGTTGCTACACTGCACTGTGACTAGCTCATCACCTCCCTGTTACCCTTCCGTAAGGGGCTGTCCATTTGCCCACAGATGGGTTTTGTGTACCCACTCGACACTCCCCCTCATTCACAATGATATGTTTTTTTTTGTTCTTTGATGCCTGATACCTCATCACTTCGACACCTCATGATCACACAGGCTGGTGTGCTTCTTCCAATTGGACTTTGTTGCTTCTGAGCTAGATGGCTACTTGTTTACCTTCAAGTCTTTAAGACCCTAGATGCTGTATCTTTTGATAGCCAGCCTCCATCAGCTTTCTTCATATTTGCTTATGACCCACTTGTTTTTTTTCCAGTGGTAGTGTGGGGAAGATGAGCATCATGGAATGCCAGTTTAATAGAACAAAGTATTCTTGCATTGAGGGAGTACTTGAGTGGAGGCCCAACATCCATCTGCTGCCTTAATACTAATCCTATAATTATATGCACATAGATCTATTTCCCCATGCTCATATATAAATATATATACATGTCTTTATTTAGATCTCTATAAATGTCCTTTGCCTCCCAGCTCTTTCCTCTGTTTCCTTTTACTTTCCTCTTGTCCCAGTATCATGCTTAGTCTTCATTTGAGTTACAGTAATTTCTCTCGGTTAAATTACCCTTGATTATGCCCTACCAGGCCTCCTACACCCTCCTCACCACTGATTTGGATCACTTGTTTTTCCCTTGTCCCTGGGTTTGTTAACACCATTTTCTTCTCCCCTCCGCACTGCCCCCTCTCCCATGTCCCCCTGGAACTTTTGGTCCCATTGTTTTCACCTCCAGATTGTTCTTCCAGCCTATCTTATTTAAACAGGACTTCGGAGATAATAACATGCACAAAAACAAGACAGAGCACAACCAAGAAACAAAAGAAAACAAAACAACAACAAAAAGCCAATGACAAAACAAAAAAAACACAACACAACAATATAAAAGAAAAGCTTGTAGTTAGTTTAAGGACTGTTTGTTGACCATTACTAGTGTTTTCTGGTCGAGTCTGATGGGGTGCCAAGACCTGGCCCCAAAGTCTATTTTCGGTATTCCCTGGGGACTTTGTTGCTCTGCTCCCCTTGCAGTTCTGTTGCATGCCCTTGGTGTTTTGCCTCGGGGTGGCGGGATCAGGCTGTCATCCTTATGGACGCAGAGAGCTACCTCTTTTTCCCACAGAGCAGGTGGTGGGTTCAAAGTGCCGACCTCTCAACTGGAAACTGTGAGCTTAGTCACCACGCCATCTTTTGTTACTACTAACACCAGCAACCACTGCCAGGGAGTTGGTACTGACGCATAGTGACCCTCTACAGTGTTTCCAAGACCATCCATCTGAACAACAGCAGACAACTTCACGGTTTACAAGGACCACCAGGAGGGGTTGTCAGTGGAGTCCTTAACGGGAAGTCATTTAAGGAAGCTTAGCACAAAGAGGTTGTTCCTCAACCGTGGTCTCCATGCCCAGCTTTCAAATTACTCTGGTTAAAAATGTAGATTCCTAACTCCCACCCACCACCACACATCTACTGAATCTGGAATGAAGGAAGAGAGGGTCCTGCTGGATCCAATGCTTCTGAACAAGTTCCTTTGAGGTATTTCTGCAGCCTTCCTAGGGCAAGAGGAGGAGAGGCACCCAGGGAATAGAGCATGTCCACCCTGTCAGTGGAGGTGGTGTGTCGTCATGATGCTGAACACTCTCTGGGGAGCTTCTAAACAAAGACAGACTCGGAAGAAAAGTCTGGCTATCTGCTTCCCCCAAAGCAGCCACTGAACGTCCTATGGAGCACAATGGCTGAATCCAGGTGGACACTGGGTCATCATGATTTGGGAACTAAATACACACCGCACCCCACCAGGTAACCAGCTCTACAGAGGGTTTCCCAGTCCCCATCTCCTAACACAGGAAGCCCTGGGGACGGTGGAGTGGTTATGTGTCCGGCTGCTAAACACGGGGTGAGCCTTTCGAAACCACCATGTGCTCCTCAGGAGAAAGAGGAGGCTTTCTGGGTTACAGTCTAGGAAACCCACAGGGGCAGTTCTACCCAGTCTTAGAGGGACACACTGAGTTGAAATTGGGTAGTGGGTTTCTTTAATTTTGTTTTATTTGAGATCGCATACATAGACCCACACAAACATCTGAAGCCCTTCAGCGCACAGGTTCTCAACTCTGTCTCTGAGACTCAGGATCTATGGCGCCACGGGCTTTCCATCTAGGGACATGGAGGAAAGTCCACAGAAGCCTGTCTTTGCTGCTTCTCATCTTGATTAAGTAACACACACACACACACACACACACACACACCTCCCCTTCTGGGAAGCCAAGCCTCCCCGGGAAGGCCTGTACACCGCTGTGAGCTCAGGAGTGCAGGCGGTGAGAAATCTCTACTATTCAGAAGTTCATGGAATTTCAGGGGGGAACCTCTGTAAGATTGCCAAGCTAACTCATCACCAACTTCTGTAGGATTTCCAAGATGGCAAGTCTTATGGGAGCAGACAACTTCATCTTTCTCTCAAGGAGCTGTTGATGGGTTTGAACCCCTGACTTTGGGGTTAGCAGCCCAAGACTAAAACACTCTGCCTCCAGGGTGTCTCATGAGGGCCTGCAACCACGGCTTGGTAGCTTCTGGTTTCTAATGGCCGTAGGGGTCAGAATGCTGCCAATGACTGATTCATTGTTGTATGCCTTCAACTGTGACTCGTCGCGACCCTGGGGACAGAGTAGAACTAACCCCATATGGCATGCATGGCTGTGACCTTAATGGAGACAGACTGACCCCTCTTCTGCCCACTGCTGTCGGAGTAAGTTCATGAGTCAGAGTCCACTTGAAGGCAGCGGGTTTGGGTTTGGTTCTGTTAGTTTGGGTCAGTGTGGTGGGCCCTTTTTTGTGCTAAGCATATTCATTCCCTGCACCTTCCTGGGTACTTCAGTGATGTCGACATTTACCATCATTTTTGTTTTTGTTGCTCAAATGGATGGTCTTTCCTGCAGGGTTAGCAAGCCCAATTCACAATCCCAATCCTGACGTGGCGGGAAGCAGGAAGCCAGACTTCGGACCACGAATGGTCCCAAAAAGCAGGGTCAAGATAGCAAAGGCCCCCAAGCCCATCTGAGAAAGGTACAAAACCCAAGGACCCAGTAGCCAAGGTGCACCTTCCAGGTAATGACTACAAAACCCAGCTCAGAGTGAGGACTGGTGGGTTCGAACCCAGGGACAACCCATCAGAAAGCAGCCCTGGTCTATTCCACAGGGGAGCAGTTGTGTCGATTAAGCTCAGCAGAACCAAGGTCTGCACCACTTGGTGGGAAACAGCAAATGGAGAAAGAGCAAAAGGGCTGCTGGCAAGTTGCCCCCAGCCCACGCTACCCCCCACCCCCTGGAGCGATGCAGAGAATGATGAGGGAGATCTTCAGGCCTGGGAGACACATCCAGCGGCATGCACACAGGCAAACAGCTTGTGTACAGGGCTGACCCACCCCACATCCCCTGGCTTCCGGGGTAAAGTGGGGGGACACACAACTGAGCCCAGCAATTGAGGAAAGGGTGGGGCAGGGTCACTGAGTCTCCCTGTACTTGTGAGATGCTACTACTGACCTGGCCAGGGCTTCTGTGTGTCTGTCTAGGAGCAGTGGCCAGAGGGGATCCACCCAACACAACAGGTATGAGTTTCTCAACCACACCCAAAGCAGAGAAGTTACAGATATGTGTATTTCATGATCAGCGTCTTCCTGGAGACATACCTGTACACACACACACACACACACACACACACACACACATTTACCGAAATATATACAAACTGCATGTACGAAAGCAACCGCCTCTCCCCAGAAACATGAGCGTTCCCCACACACCCTCCTGGTAAGGCTCATTGTTTTCAATTATGCCACGCCGAGTCAACATGGCTGCTAGCGTTTGCATTGCTGTGTCTCATTTAATTTTTTTCCCCTACCACTCACCACAGGACCGCGGATTCAAATATATCCCGTTTGGATCCACAGAGCGCATCTGTGGTGAATCCACACAGTAGCAATTAATTTCCTAGTGGTGTTTTTACACTGGGGACCTCACCTGGCTCCCCATTATCCAAACAAAAACCCGAAACAACTTCTGGTACCTGATAAAATTTTAAAAATAAAAAACCAAATCAGACCGTGCAGGGCTGTTTAGCCTCAGAGTGCTACAGGCTATAGCTTGTAATAAGGCAGCCCCACACTAATTATGAAGCTTATTAAAGAGAATTGCAGAACTTGTACTGAAGCACACACTATAATCACGGTAAAAGGAGGCTGGTCTGGGGAACAAACCACCTGAGGTCCCCTGGATCAGCCAAGTGGACCTCTCAGGCTCAGCCCGCGTAGGGGCCAAATCTGGAAAGTCATCTGATGGCATATGGCTGATCAGTCCCTAGGCAGAAGCAAGAGCTGGAGGCAGGTGAGCAAGAGCAGGGCCCACCGCTTGATGGCAATTCAAACATCACAGTTCTCACTAACATCTGCCAGCCAAGAATCCAGGAAACTATCACAGAGCAAACAGCACTGGCTCAAGCTTTTCCGATTACACCTCTCCCAAAGCTTCTCTGGAAGGCTGCAAAGGCAGTATTTCAATGTCCTCTTTCCAGAGAGCACGGGGAAGGAGGAAAGGAGAAAGAAAGATAGAAAGATTAATAAAGACGTTAGGAGGCTGAACTGCTGTGAGATTTGTTTAATTATTCCCCACAGGTCTGCCCCAGCAATCTGCTGACATTTAGCCCCGACCTTGCAAATCCTCAGTAAATATTAATATATCAACTCAAACAGGGAGCGTTGTTTTATTGGTTCAGGGTGCTTGGAGAGCGTCGCAACCGCCTTGCAAAGACGAGCCTGGCCGCTTTGATTTCACCTTCTGCTGTGCACATGGGCCTGGATCCACTGCGAGACTGAGAGCGGTGCCTTCCCGCAGCTGTAGGAAGCCACTTCCATGCCTCCCTTCCCTTTGTACAGCCTGCTGGGAGCCTCCCAAAACCACAGAGGCAGAGATTAGACAAGGGGGAGGAGGGAGGAGGACGGAAGAGGCGAGATGGGGCTTTCTTTATCTCCAGGAGTGGAGCTTTTCAAGGCGGGATGGTCCCCCTCCAATCTCTTCAGCTTGGAGTGAACTGTGGGTTCTGGATAGGGGATCCAGGAAGGAAGAAAGCTTGATTCTGGGGTCTTGGAAATGGTAGGACACACTGGCACACACTACCTTCTGCTTAATATCCCTTTGTGACCTTGGCCCCATACTGTCTGATCTGCTTGGATTGAGTGTGCTATGGAAAAAAGACCATAAAACAAAACAAAGGAGTTTTTTTTTTTGGCTTGGTTTTGGTTTTCAGGGAGTGTGTGTGTGTGTGTGTGTGTGTGTGTAGTGTGATATTTTGGAGGGTTGTTTTTGCTGTTGTGTCATCCCAGCCTCAAATCTGGATATTTCTGTCTGGCTTCCCCCTCATAAATATCCGACATTCCTTTCCAGGACTCCTCTCTCCTGGGAGGAATTCTGGGCAGACGTGGCCCTAGAGGCCTCCAGCTCCTTGAGCAAAAGGAAGAGGCCTACCGACCGGCCAGCACGTTGGCTTTGAGACACACAGCACCCGCAGAGTTAATGCGTGATTAATTTTATTCATAAAAATGTTAATCACTTCATTGTGCGATCTTCTTAACATTCAGCAGCATGGAGGACTGTCTTCCTTTCCCCGCCCGGCACCTCGCAGAAGGAGTTCGTATTTCCAGACACCGCCTCAGTAACTGACCCAAGGAATTGGCAATTACGCATACGTTTAAACGCACTCCGGAACGCAGCCGCGGAGGGACTCCGCAGAAGGGACCCTGACAGGGACGGTGGCCCGCTCCGGAGCGGCGGCCCGCAGAGCTCTGCGCCACCCTGCGCCACCCGTGCGCTGGGGCGAGGTTTCCCCGGGCGCGGGACGGGCAAAGCGGGTCCAGAGCGGGTCCCGGGCTGCGCCTCCGTCACCTCCTCCTCCTCCTCTGTTGAACAACGAAAACACCGCGGGAGCCGTGCGGCCAGGCCCCACCTGGCCTGGGAAGGACAGGGAAAAGTCCAAGGAACAAGACTCCCAAAGTCCTAGGGTTCCGACGTCAGCAGTCCCGGCGTCATTCAAGCCTAGGGATCAGGTTCCCGCACCCACAGCCCCACCCCTGCCCGCCCGGAGCGCCGGGGTCTTGGGGAAGGTGAACGGAGCCCGGCGGAGGGAGAGCGCCAGCCCACTCCCGCCGCCGCCTCTGGTAGCCTGGCCACGGTGTCCCGGCATTCAGTCCGAGCCCTCAGGAGGTGGCATAAACAGATTAGGGGAACAGAGACGCCCGCCTAGGCTTCAGAAGTCCAACAGCGGCTAAAGAAAGGACTTCCACCTGTGTCCAGCCCAAAGAGACTGGGTGACTAAGGTGATTCTGGCCGCTCAGACACCCTCCCCGCCCCCCGCGGAAGAACTGGGGTGTCAGGTAATTGTGCTGACTCCCAGGAAAGCCCCTGGGGATCTTGCCAGCCAGCCAGCCCAGAGTCTGGGCTGGGGAGGTGGGGGAGGCACCTTCCCTTCCCAGGGACAAACTGGTGCTTCTTCCAAGCTAGGGTCAATCCATGAATTCCAGGTCCCTGCAGGGCCACCCCGGCCATGGTGGCACCTGGGAATGCTGGCCTTGGAGAAAGAAACCAATTCTGAAAATAATTTTACCATGTCTTTGGCAAAAGTACAGTGTATCGGTGTGCTACGTGAGAGCGTTTTCTTCTCTCTAAAAGTTTGTCTTTAAAGAATTGTAAATTTTTCCAAAGGTCCCTTAAGGCCAAGGAGCCCCAGACACTGTGCAGGTCCTCCAGGGGCGCACCCCAGGCCCAGCAGAGCTGGGTTCTCCCAGGACAAGGGCCATTTTTACAAAACATGGGTGGAGGGATGGAGGGGCTCTGCATGCATCCCCCAGGCACCAGGGCACAAAAATGCCTTCATAGGCCCTCCAGGTGGGAGTTATAATTAGAGCCATGGCTCACCTTCTCTAAGTCCCCCACCCCCACCCCCACCCTCATCCCCAGCTGAATGGGGCCAGTGGTGGGCAAGGGTATCACAGAAACGTTTGGCTTACTGGGGATGTGAGCTGGGCCTGAACATCTCCCCACTGGAGGATCAGTTCCTTAGAATCTTTGCAAGACATCCTTCACCCCTTCCCTCTCAATGTGCCCTTTACCCCACCTCTCTATCCCCTCCCCCACTCACAGTGATGGGATACTAGGTTCTCCTTCCAGGCCTCCTGGTGCTGCTGTCTCCACCCACAGGTCACCTCCCCTCTGTGGCCCAGCTGTACCTCCTGGATCCTGACCCTTGATTGAGTATCTCTAAGGTCGACCCCCTACACTGGCCCCTGCTAAAGCCCCCTCCAGTGCCTCACCTGCAGGCAGCAGGGTGAAAGGACTCTCCCTTAGGCCTGAAAAGCTGTGGGGACCATAATGTGCATGTTCAGGGGACACCCAACACTGCCCCCTTTGATTGGTGGGGAACAAGAGCCTGGCTGACTCCAGCTAGCTTTCTGTCCTGTGAGGTGACACACCCTGAGTAGAAACCATGGTGGGCTCCCCAAACCTGTATCCCTGATGCCCAGCAGGCCAGGTCCTGCTAGGTGACCCAGAGGCAAAGCAGCTTTGCCTGCAACCTGGGGCCTAATGGCCCTCCAATATCCATCCAGCAGCCAAGTCCCCATTGGGCCACAGCCCTGTAGCTGGGAGTCCTGGGTCTGTTGGGCCTCATACCACCAGGAAGGTATCACGGAGGGACTTCGAGGGGGCCAAATCCCCCATGGACTCTGTAGGACCAGCGCTGGTCCATGGGAACCCGGGCCGGCCAGCCCTGTGCCTGTGTCTTTCCTTCTGTGTCTCTGTCTCTCCTCCTCTTCCTCCCCCTGCTCCTCAGACCCTTCTAGCTCCCAACAGAGTCCATCCACAAGGACAATTGAAACTTTATAGGGCATGATTCATTGGGGGTGGGGGGAGCCAGGGTGCAGATTACATTAATCAGTGTCAGACCACTAAAACCGAGATATGAATATGAATCCTGCCATATTGCTGCAAGATAAATGTGCTGGTGAATAATTGATCAGAGGATGGAGGGAAGGGCGACAGGGGCAGGAAGATTTCAATACTCCAGCGGACTAACTGCAGGGTGCGGTCCAAGGCCTCAGGGCCTGGTGGAAAAGAGGGTGTTGCCTGCAGATGGAATAGCAGAAAGTCCCGATTTTCCCTTCTCATCCCCTGAAACTAAGGTAGGTTCTGGAGTCTATGTGGGGATATGCTGTCGCTCCATTAGGGAACCTGGCTCTAGAGGGAAGGGGGAGCCCCAGGTGGTAAACAGGTGTCCCGCTGGTATCTGGCACCCAGTCCTCTGGGGTTGACCTCCCCTTGCTCTTCATCAAGCTGTGGAGAGGGTGGAGAGGGTGGCCTCTGAGCACAGACAGAAAGTTTTGGGGGGGCTAGAGGGCTTAGCCTGGGAAGCAAAGGCCAATGCCATGTCTTCCTAGACACTCCCTGACAATCGGGTGGGGGCAAGTGGGGAACCACTCCTCAAGGGGCTGGCAGCCAAGTGGGCAATGGCTGGAAGAAACCAGGGACAAAGGGCAACAAAGGGCAAAACAATGCTCATGACACCGGATTAAAAATTCATCTCTAGCACTTCACTGGGAAAAACAGTCCCCAGGCTGCTGATCTGATTTCTGTGCAGTGGAAAGAGCCAGAGCCCAAGACAGTAGTCCAGGTCAGGGTTCTGTGGTCTTGGAAACCCCTCTCACCCATGAATGGGGCCCCCAACGTCTTGCAGGTAGGAAAAGAAAGCACCAGCATGGGGGCGGGGGACAGAGTGGGGGGCTGGGACAATGTTGACAAGAGCCAGGATTTCTGACTCTGGAGATGAAATTGAGTGGAGCCTAGCCTGGGATAGAGAACTGGTGTTCCCCACCAGAATCCCACCTGCTGCTCCCCACCATAAGCAGAGGGCCTGTCCAGTCACTCTGGAGGCTGGACCCTGACCCCGCCCCCGTGCCCACCCCACACACTCCCTTGGTCCATTCCAGCATCCAACCATCTGGCCCCTATCCTCCGCACCCAAGGTCTCACCAAGGACACAGGGCCCACCTGGCCTGAGGATGCACCTACTTCCAGGCTTTCTGGGTGTGCAGCCCATAACTGCTGATCCCAGAAATCCTGACGTCGGGCACAAACTGGGAGCTCCTCGCTGATTCCGTGAGCGTCACCTCGAAAATGGTAAGTCCTGCCTCAAGGTAGGTACCCATACCACAAGCCCCCTAAACGCCTGCTGCCTACCCAGGCTACTCCCGCCTCGATTCAAGGTTCAAGGAGAGCCTCCTGGAAAACTGAACCGGTCTCACCGCCCCAAACCAGGTTCTGGCCCACAGCAACGCAGAAGCCGCATACCCCAAGATGTGGATCAAGCCTGGGGAGCGAGCCAGGCGCTTCCTCGGCCTCCATTCCGCCTCCGGCCTATAGAGGGCGCCGCGAGCCCGCCCAATTCTTACCGCTGAGCGCTGCGCGGCGTCGCAGCCCAAGCCAGGCACTCCTCAGCCTGGGCTTGGCTCCTCACGGCCCCGGCCCCATCGCGCCCCAAGCGCGTCCAGGGGTCCAAGTCCGCGGCCCTTCGCTTCTCCTCTCGTCCCTGGCTTGGGGAAGGGGCCCTGCCTTGCACTGGGAGGGCGGGGACTGGGACCGGGAGTCGGAGAAGAAAGCAAGGGTGAAGGTGGGGTGTGTGGCTGGGCCCCCGGGATCGCGCCTATGGCCCCCAACACAAACTGCCCTTTCCCCAAGGTCCCCCGCTTCTTCCTCCCAGAGTCGCGCCTCTACCTTGCGGGCAGCACTGGTGGGCGAGACGGGGGGGGGGGGGGGGGGAGGGGGAGGGGACCTGGAGGGTGCGACTCCGGACGGGGCAGGGGCCACAATACTTGGCAGGGATTTGGCCCTCTCCCTGCGCCCCCAGGACAGCAGCAGCTACCAGTACTCGCTGCCCCGTTTTGGAAAGCTTCGCTCTCCATTTGCGCGACTTCCGCACCAAGTCTGTAGCACAGAGGCCTCTCCGGGAAGGCTGGGCAGTGGCCCCGACTTTGGGAGCACCAGCACTGATTGTCCTGGGCGCGTTCCCTAGGTCTCAATGAAATGAGCCCAGTCCAGCCTACAGGCCTAATGCCTCTCCCAGAGATCTCCACACCAGGCCACTCTGACTTTGGCGTCTGTGGTGTTTGTTCACGGGCTCAATCCCGGACTAGGGGACCGAATGGGACCACAATGCAAGGATTTAAAGGAGTGCCCCTGGAGACAGCTGCACCCTTCTCTCCTCCAGCCACACCCTTGAGCTGCAGGGGCCTCAAGCCCTCTTCAACAACCCCTCCAGGGAATCCATAGCGACTCTGCCTGCCCATTAGATGACTTTAAAAGAGCCTTCCAGTGTGTCCGTGTAAATCACTCAAAAATACATTCCGAGCAAAATTCCATACTCCATCCTCACTTCCAGCCACAAAACGGCCCGGCGCCACCGTGCACCTTGAAGTCACTGGGTCATAAACTGATTTCCGACCTCCTTTAGGGGCCAATTGAAAAGCCTTGCCTCTTCCCACAGTTTCTGCTTTGTCTACTTTTTAAAATAGTCATTTTAACAACTGCCTCCCGTCCAACTCATTTATGTCCCGAAAAGGCGTGTCCCCAGATAAGAATGATTGTAGAATCCTTGAGAAAGAATTAAGCTTGAGAAAGATTTACACTAACAACGGAAACCTGTCCTGCTGACAACATTAACAATGAACAATTCACTCTACCAGAGCCACAGCAAGACCACCAAGGAGACCTCAGGGGTTTGGGTGGACCCGCGGTTCCCAGCAGACCCTCCCAAGGGTCTCCACTCTCCCCAAAGTGCCCAAGAACAGGGCCTTGGCAATCAGGACCCTGGACCACCCCTGGACCCCCTGTCACCACCACCCAGTCCCGCACACAGAGCAGCAGGGCCAGGGGTCTTCGTTTCGTTTCGTTTATTAGACAAAAATATATGATTTAGACAAGTTTGCTGACGCGCTATTTACAACCTGAAATCACGCTATGTACAGAAAGAAAGAAGAAAGACACACAGGACACGCGCATGTGGGGGCTTTGACCACACCAAGAACAGATCAGAGAATGGTGAGCTGAGAGCCACCCAGCCTGGGCCTGGGCCTTAGGGAGCCAGCGCGCTCAGCCAGGAAGAGCCCCTTTTAGCTAAAAGCAATGGATGGGAATCATTGGCATCTTGGCCTCATTTGTCCTTTACACCAGTCGGAAAATTTTGTTTTAAATCCTCCCGCATCCCTCTCCCTCCCCTAGTCCCCCCTAACCCCTCCCCCCTCAAAAGTTAAAGAGGCCCAGGCATCAGGCCGACGGGAGGGCTGCTAGGATCCTTGGCGTTCCCTCCTGCGGGGCCAGGGAGCTGCAGGGGAGACACAGCGAGACAAGAAGAGAGGGATCCTTGTCAATAGCGAGGCTCAGCGACCCAGCGGCGCCAGTTCCACCATCCACACTCCCTGAGACTGGGTGGCCACCCCAAAGCGGCAGGCTCCCGGGTCCAAAGAAGAAGGCTTGCCTGGCTGAGGCATGGGGCAGAGCCTGGCACCCCACCCCAGGGCACAGACACCCTCCCTCCTTCCCTTCCTCCCTCCTCCCGACGCCCCCTCCCTGCCCCCCCACTCCCACCCACCCAGGCTCTGGGTTTTTAACCGCCCCCCCGCCCCCCCACACACACACACACTCCAAGATAAAAACAAGGCGCACTCACTTGTCGCGCACCGGCTGGAAGGGCGACTTTAACTGCTGCGCTGGAGAATCTGGCCTGGGGATGAGGTCTCTCTCTGCCAGGAAGGGGGGGAGCAAAGCGTTAGGACCTGAGAAGGGTGGGGGTGAAAGGCACCAGAGGGGCACAGGCCTCCTCCCCAAGCTACTGGCGCAAGAGCACATGGGATGGCGCGCCCTGATACCCTCCTGGCTTGCTCCGCGGATTAGGATGTGACTCCCAGCTCAGCCCAAAGTTCTGCAGCCCAGGCCTCTCGCCCAGGCTTCCCGACCCCACCTCCCCGCCAGGGGCGGTACCTGGGAGTGCTGGGCTGCTGCGGGCTGAGGCCTTGTCTCCGTGCAGGGCCCCTGCGGCCACGGCGACGTGAGGCGGCGGCGGCGCAGGCAGGTGCGGGCCGTGGGACGCGGCGTGGGGCGCGCCGACGCCCAGGAAGGAGCGCATGTTGAGCAGTGAGCCCTGCGCCAGGAAGGCGCCGTTGGTCCAGTTGGAGAACTTGCCGATGTGGCAGGTGTACAGTCCGTGGCTGGGCAGGAAGGCAGGGTGCTGCAGCGGCGCGCCCGCTGAGGGCCCATGAGCGCCAGGGTGGCCAGCGGGCGGCGGCGGTGAGGCCTTGGGTGCGCCGTCGGGGCTGGTGGCCGTCTCGGCCAGCGACCAGATCTTGGGCTTGCTGAGCGGCGCGCCCTGCACGCTGCTGGCCCCTGTGCCGGGGCTCAGCAGGCGCGTGCTACCTGGTTCCGGAGCCTCCTTGGCCAGGCCCAGGGGCGAGTCCTGAGGCTTGAGCGCTTCGCCAGCGGCCATAGGCGAGCCCTGGCCTCGGGCGAGCAGGGCGGTGGCAGCGGGCGCTCGCGGCGCCTCCGCCTTGTCCTCGTCGTCCTCATTGCTCTGGTCACCATCGTGCTCGTCAATCTTGTCTATGTCGATGCTCTCCAAGTCGATCTCCTCGTCGTCCTCGGCCTTCTCATGGTCGCCTTCGGTGTCGCTGCCGAAGAGGGCGCCGTCCTCCTGGTCCTTGCTGCGAGCGCCCCATGTCACCTTGTTCTCCTTCTTGAGGCGCCGGCGCGCGTTGGCGAACCAGGTGGAGACCTGCGTGAGGGTCATCTTGGTGATGATGGCCAGCATGATCTTCTCGCCCTTGGTGGGGTAGGGGTTCTTGCGGTGCTCGTTCAGCCAGGCCTTGAGCGTGCTGGTGCTTTCCCGCGTGGCGTTCTTGGGCCGCCCTGGGTCCCCATACTGGAACTGGCCATAAGGGTAATAGGCTGGTGCCGTGTGGGCTGCAAAAGTAGCGGGGTGTACCCCAGGGTTGTCCTTGAGCTCATACTGGGAGCCCTGCAGGCACCGACCAAGTGAGGGACAAGAAAGGGGGGGGGAGAGAAAATGGTGAGTCCCCAAAGAGGAGAAGGTGCGATCCAACCATTTCCTCCCCACGGCCAGGGGTAGTAGCCCTGGCCAGGTGCAGGGTCTGCAGGTTCCTTCTCAGAGTAGTGAGACCGCCCCCAAACCCTCCTGGCAAAGGAAAGGGTTGTCAAAACCATCCCAGACTCCAGACTTGTGGCAGAAGCACCATGCACCTCAGCAAAGTTCCAAGGAGCTAGAGCTTTTTCCGCTTCCCAGAGCAGCCCAGAGAAGCAAAGACCCCCAAAATCCCCCTCAAGAGCTCTCAGCCTGCCTCTCTCCCAGGACAGCTAGAAACTCAAGCTCCTCCATTCCCAAGTTTATCTCCCACTGAACTGAAGAAGCAAAACCTGTGAACTGACTTGTTTTAACAAAAAACAACAGATGCAGCTTTTCGAAACGCCAAGCACCCCCCAGGCCTGCCCCCTCTGTGCGACCCTGAGTAGGTCAAACGAAATCAGCCACCACTCCCCAGTCCGCCTGCAATTCTAAAACGAAAGCACCTTCCTTGGCCTACAACCCCAGCCTCCACAGCAGCAGCTCCCCACCCCCCATGCAGATTAATCTTCATGGAATGACTTGCCCACACTAGGGGCCTACCAGGGTGACAGGTAATTTTAAACGTTAATCAGGGCTCCTATCGACAACAATAACAAAAACACCATTTGCTTTTTTAAATACAAAAGGAGGGCTTAGCTGCTGGAAAATATGATGGAACTCTGGGGGACCCGAAATGGCCAGGAGGCCTTCAGGAGGGGAACCGGTTCTGTCTCCTACGACTGGCTCTCTGTTACTTTATCTCTTAAGTTTGCCTTTGATCTCCTGCAAGCAACCACAAACTGTGAAAGCAGGCATTTAGAGCCCCTGATTTATTTACAATCAATATTCTTTTTATCATCAGTAGTAAAAAACACTTCGAGTCAAATTATCCCAGCCGGTGTTTTGGTAAATAACATTTTATCTTTCTAACAACCTCATTAGCCTTCATTATTACCATAAATTGCCCAGCCCTTCCTTAACAGTTTTTTTCACCTACACCTACAATAACCTCTTCGACAGCCAGGCCTAGGCTGAGCTGAGAGTTTCTTCTTACTTTCCAAGAATGGCCAGGAGACAGTGGGAACCCACGTCTTGGGACCGATTTTTCCCCTTCCCGGCTCATTGGTAAAATATCTCCCATCTCCTTTATTCTTAGCACGTCTGGAACAGTAACTACGCAACCCCCCTTTCTGCACCCCCAGAAGCTGAGCCCTAAATTGGACCCATCTTCTTCCAAATTGCTGTTTACATAACAAACGCATGAAAAACCCTGATTCCCAAAGTTAGCGTGTCTATGGCATCCAAGAGAAATCTAGACTCCAAAAAGTTGTGCACTAAAGGAATGAGTCTGACCAAATGAGTGTCGCGGCCCAGGCCCCGGTTGAACGTTTTGGGAGCACGTTTCGTTTTATTCTCTGGTGCTGCAAAAGGGTCTTCGCGCTGTGCGAACCATTTCGGGGGTAAGGAAAACATTTGGCCTCGTCTTGGCTGGGAAATCGGTATGAAAGGATCCTTATAAATAATCTTTACCCGCTCCCCTGGCCTCCTGGCCGCCTGCACAAAATGGGAGCTGATCCTTGAAGATCCCAAAGGGTCTGAAAGGCGGCTAGCCCACCCGAGTGGGTGGCTGCTTAGAAAAAGTGGATTTATTTTCAAATGTATGTATATATATAACAAGCGAAGTTCTGGGGAAAACAAGACGGCCGCTTGATTGGGACACATTTGGCGAATATTTCCTTCCCGTTCCTTCGCGGAGCGGAGAGACTTGGGGTGCCCAGACGTGGTATCGCCCCGCCGGGCGCAGCGCAGGAGGGCCCGACTCGTCAACGCCGGGAGCCGCACGCAGATTCGCCCGCCAGCGGCCCGAACTGTAAGCCGCAGGACCTTGTCGCAGACCCAGGAAAGCGGATCAGTTGCTCTGCCAGGCGGGCAATGTCCCTGCGGAGAATGAAATTTGCCGCCCCCTCCCCCATCGAGCCCCCGCCGGGCCCAGAGGCTCCTAGGACACCATTTATTTTAAGCCCGGGGACAGTGTTTTCTTTAATCCTCCATTATGTAACGCGGGAAGAAAAGGGCTTTGCTTTCCGCGCAAATAAAAACTTTGGCAACTTAGCGAAACTAAGCGGCAACGCCGTCTCTGACTCGCTGAATGCTTTCAACTTATATTCTCTTTTTTCCCCCGAAAAAAATAAATCTTAAAATCGAACACATGTCAAAAAACAGGCCCTTCGGACCCCTATTGTTCCCATGATATTGACCGACTCTCCAGGTCAGGAAAGCGCCTTCCCTCGCAAAGACAAGGCGGCCGCTCTCTGGCCTCTGCGGAGCCAGGGGTACAGCGAGTGGCCCCGGGCCCGACTCCAAGCCAATGGCAACGCGCGGGCCCGGCCGGCCGGGCAGGACCGGCCGGGTCCCCTGGGCCTGCGGGCGAGGCGCCCCCCTCCCCACTCCGCCCCAGACCTTGTGCGCGGGCCGCGCGCGCCGGCCCAGCCTGAGCCTGCAGGGCCTCTCAGGCCGTGGGCCCCACGCGCGCCCAGTCCGCAGCCAGTGGCCCACGCACTCACCATCTGCGAAAAGAGGCTGAGATCCGCGGCGTAGGGCAGGAAGGCGCTGTAGTTGGGCGCGCCGGCGTAGGGCCCGGCCGCCGCGTACATGCCCAGCACCGAGGTGACCGCGGCCGCGCCCGCGCCCGCGCCCAGCTCCGCCGCCCCGGGCCGGCCCGACGAGGCCGCGGCGGCGGCGGCGGCCAGCACCCCGGGGCGCTCGCTGCCGTAGGCGCCGGGCCCCGCGGCGCTCAGGTACTGCGGGTAGCCCAGCTGCGGGAAGGACATGGCCGCGGCGGCGCAGGTCGGAGGCGGGAGAGCGGCGGCGGGAGCTGGCAGGCGCCGGGGCCCGGTGCGCCGGTCCGCGATCGCGCGCCGACTGCGGCGGCCGCCCTCCGCTCGGCGGCGGCGCTGGCCCGGACCATTTGAAGTTGATGCTTTGATTGGCATCCCCGGAGCGCAGGCCCCGCCCCGCCCCGCCCGCGCGCCCGCCCCGCCCGCGAGCACGTGGTGCCGCGCGCCCGGGCCACTTCGCCGAGGTGGGCGCGCGGCCGGCGGGCGACCTGGCCTCGCGGCTCGGCATCTGGCCCACGCGGGGGCGGGCAGCGCCGTGCCGCGCCACGGTCCCCGTTCCACCGGGCCCCTTGGCGCTGGCCTTTCCACCGCCCAGGCCTGGAGGGCCCGCGGGGCCGGCCGGCCTAGACACAGTGGGAGGGTGTGGAGACCAGAGACTGCCGAGGACCTCGCTCCAGTGGCTGCCGCGCGGGCTGAACCTCCCAGGACATTAGGGGCAGAAGTGGACGCTGGACCGCAGCCACCATATGCCTGTCAGTGGAGTCCTGCACCAGCCCTGGCCGGACTTAGTGACCTGGCACCTCTCAGAGTGTAACTGATCACCAGCAGGCTGGCACCCAGCTAGGTGCACTTCAGGGTGCTGGAAGCAGCCGAGTTCTGCAGTTCTTCTTGAGAAATTGGGAAAAGAATGGTCCTTCCCAGCTGAGAAGCTGCAGCCATGGGGCAGGAGGGGTTGGGGGTGGAGGCAGGCAGGGAGCAGTCGTGAAATTTCTAGAACGGTGGGGTGGGCTACCTTTGCTGAGCAAGCACTCTGGCAGCAGTATACCCTGGAAGTGATGGGGGTCCTCAATGTGACTGGGCCCCCCATTCGCATGCATGTGCACATGCACCAAGACCAAGAATGAGTAGCTTCCCCCCACTCCCATCAGGAGCCAGGAGCCCGCCACCACTCCCTTCTGGTTGGGCTTCCTTGGAAGGAGCCAGCAGACCTGTATGTTGTACAAAGGCAGTCCCTTTGCCCTCTTGCCCAGGACAGCTCCCGGAAAGCTGCTGCTTCTCTGCTTGCTGAAGCAGTTGGGGGAACAGCCAATAGACCTGCCTGGGCTCCTCCATTGATTTTATTGTCCCTCACCCCCCTGTCCTCTCTTGTGCAGCTTGCCCCAGTCCCTGCACCCCCATCGCTGGGCTGAGATTCCCAGCTACAAGGACCCGGTGGGAACCCTCAATTCCTCTGGCTCTGAGGAGGCTTGAGTTTGGATGCATCCGGGCTGCGGGCTGGAGGCAGATGTCTTCTGGAAGGCCACCCTTCCCGAATTCTTGTTCTTACTCCCTCCTCCAGAGCAGTGGTGAGCCTAGAGACCCCAGGTACCCTGCAGCAGCAGGAAGGCTCACATTGCTTTGCTCTGAGGCCCGGAGGACAAACACAGAGCCACCGCCTATAATTAGCAACAATAACGCCCATAATAGTAATTACTAATTACCTGCGCCATAATCAGGTTTGACTTTTTCTCAGCTCTGAGTCACAATTCTTCCTGTTCATGCTGTGTGTTGCCCTCCTCCCTCCCCCCCTCACCTACACACACACACACACACACACACACACACACACCTTCTGCAGATAACTGGGCCCCAAGCTTTCCAGAAACCCCCTGCAGCAATCGGCAGGGAGTCTTTCCTGTCTCCAAATAGCCTGGTGGGTGTGGAAGCCCCAGGCTCTCCCACTGGGGAAGTCCCCAACCGCAACTTCCCGCTGTTCTGGGCCTACTGCCTCCCTCTGCTACCCCAAACCTGGCTGCCCAGCCCCACTCTCTCCTTCCCCAAAACAAATGCGATCTTGGCAGGTGAGAAGCTGTGAGAGAGGGCCCACCCCACCAAGGAAGTTAGCTTAGCTAACTGCCCTGTCAATTTACAGGGTGCCAGGCAAATTCAGGTGAGGTCAGGAGATGGAGGTGGGAAATTCGTCCAGAAAGGGGTCTCCATGTAACAATACGGCTACAGGGATGCTTATTAGGCTTCTTCTTACCCATGTCCTCACCAATGCTGGCCTGCACCAACCTGCCTGTCTCAGGTCATGTTGGATCCAATGGACTGCAGCCATCTGTACCACCAGGCTTATGGGGAGATAAGCTCAGTGCTGGCTTTTCCACAACATCCTTGCACCCCCATGCCCACCCCCACCCCAGCAATGTTGCAGGACAACATCCTTTGAACTTGGGCCTGGAATGTTTGATGGTAGCTTCCTGAGTAGGTTTGCTGACACTATGGAAGTAGTGAGTGAGGGTGGGGACAGGTCTAAGTTTGGAGACTCCCCTGGCAAACCTGGCCTGAGAATCAGGCATGAAAAAGTGTGTGGCCCATTGGACAATAGCAAGGTCCCTAGACATGCACCAAAGGGAATTCCTGGAAGGCAACTGGATGTCCAGGGCTCAGGCCAGGGGCTCAGGCTGGGAGGAGAAGCTGGAACTTCAACTCTTTGCAGGATGTTTAAATGGAAGTTGATCACCCACCACCAGCTCCCAACTCACCTCCTGCTTCTTTCTCTGGGATCCTTCAGCCCAACACTCACAACTCAAAGACTAGGACAGGAGTTGGATGGTAGGGAAAGAGTAAGGAAAGCAGAGCATGCCTGAGCTTAGGATAGGGTCATTGTGCCCAAGGTGCCCCAGCCAGAAGAGGACCACTTCACCACAGGGCCTAGGGTTGGACTTGAATATCTACTGGAGGACTCGGATTGTCCCCCTAAAACTTCCTGTCTGTCCTGCTTGCTAGTCTGTCTTCTCTGGGCACAGAGGAGGGGAAAGGGGTCCTTGGTGGGCTTCTAGGAACCTACAGGTGGGAAGACCAGGACTCCAACTGCATCCTCACCTGCAGGTGGGAGAACAGGATTCCAAATGCATCTTCCTCAGAAATGCAGAGCGCAAGTCTTACTTGGTCAGCTGGGTTACACACCCCTGACTCAGAACACAGTAAGGTTGGCTCAGGCATCTTCAATCTCTGGCCCAGAGCCAGAGAAGTGCCCTGATTCCCCTAACCCCACCACCACCACCACCAACTACCCAACCCAAAACACACACACACACACACACACAGTCTTTGTTGCCAAGCCATTGTCACTAAACCCAGGAGCCTTGCAAAGAGAAACCTATGGGTCACTGCTGAATCAGAGCTCCATGGGGGTCCTGGCCCGCCTCTGCCCGGACCCCCTGGGTCCTGAGTAGCTGGGGCGCTAGGCCTCTCAGTGGGCGCCTGAGGTCCTGCCATGCTCCCCTCAGGACTAAGCTCTGCTAAAGCAAATGATCTGAGCTGGAGGAAGCCTCTACAGAGGAAGGCAGGTCGCTGGGCGCACACCAGCGAGTGTGCAGTGCAGGGAGAGGGCTGTGCAGTGGGCAAGAGGAAGAAGGGCCTGGAGCCTCCAGGATGGCAGAAGCTGATGGCAGTCTTTTGAATCCAGAGCTTCAGGGCAAATTTACGACTATGTTTTGTTTAGTTTGTGGGCTGTTTTTTTAATCACTGCACTGAGAAAGATCTGGGTTCCGTTTGTCCCGTCCGACTTTCAGTGGCCGCTGGGCCCTGCTCTGCGCCCAGCCCCACCCGGCGGGATAGCAGGAAGGCCAGGCTGCGAGCGCCAGCCATGCCGGGTTCAGTTGCGCCCCGCGGCTCTCAGCTCGGCGGTCTAGCGGCCGCAGCTAGGCGGAGAAAGCTCGCTTGGGGACCGCCCCACTTCCTGGAGCCATCTTGGGGACCAGCCTCTGGCGCTGAGGCCTGAGGCGACTCGCAGCACGTCCCTGGGATGCAGCGGGTGGCGCCGCCTCGGCCTCCTCGCCAGTATTTCAAGGTGGTCCTACTCTCTCGGCCGCAGATGGCGGGTCTGAGGGCCGGGCGGTTGGTGGCCAGGCTGTCCCCCGCCGCGGGCTGCGCCTCCGCCCCCGCCGGCCCAGGCTGCGCCTCCCGCCCCGACGCGCGCCCAGATTTATGGGTCTCGTTAAATCCTCATTAGGACTTTGCACCTCGCTCCAGCAGGGAACGGGAGCCACCCGGCTAGGCGACGGCAAGCGAGCGTCCCACAGTCCGGGCAGGGACACAAAGTCTGCCCTCACCCTCGAGTGCTCGGGCTCCGCGCGCGGCTGCTACGCCGAGCCGCACCCCACGCGGAGGGACAGGGACCCTCCCGCGCGCCCCGGAGTCCGGGTGCTGCGCTTCTGAGGGCGCGGCTGCGGGACTCTGGTGAGCTCCGCGGGCAGGGAAGCGGGGAGCGCAGCCAGGAAAACCCAAGAGGAGGACGCGCAGAGGCCAGGGATTGGGGCGCTGCGTCTCCAGGCGCGGGGGTCCCTCGGAGCGGGGAACTCTGGAAGCGCGCTGTGGTTCAGAGGGGCTTTGGTGGCCCGTCTCTGCGATGGCGTCCGGGCCCGGGGAGCTTCGGAAGCTGGGCAGGAGGCTTTGATAGACGCGGGGCAGAAGGATCCACCTTGGTGGCCTGTTCTGGAGTGTCGCGATCCCGCCGCGCCCGGGCGCTCCGTAAGCGTACCCACACGTAAAGATTTGCTAAACCTCCCCTTAATTAACCAAATCATTTCCATTATGCCTCGGATAAGATCCACCGCCACGGTGTGAGGAATTTCAGGGCTTATAGTTTTATGTCACCAGCCGGTGGCTCGGGGGCAGAGGCACAATTGTAGCACCAGCTGCACTTGTATTTATTTGTTTTTCTGCCGCGTTCCTGTAGGCTCCATTATGCAATTTTTAATTAGTTTGTGTTTGTATTTCCCCGTCCCAAATCAACGCCATCCTGCAGCAAGGCGGTGTAGCTGCTGCAGTACAGGTACAGCTGCCTGCGCGGCTGCCGGAGCGCACGCGTGTCTGCCCAACGAGAGCGGCTTCCAGGAAGCCCATGGTCAGCTCTCCAAAGCCCAGAGGTGCAGATCAAAGCCGGAGCCGGCCTTCCGCCCACAGGAGCGGCTATCCGTGGGGCTAAGCCTCCTAACTCAGAGGGGCCGCCAAGGGCGCTCCGCAGAGCAAGTCCTGGGGGGACTAAGTGACTTTTAATTTTGCTCCAACATTGTGGTTCTGGGACCCAAAGAGGTCTAGAAGTGCCTTCACCTGGGACTCAGGGGAATGCCTCCAGAGCGCATCTCTGCTCTAGGGGGCAGAAACCAAGGACTCTGGCTCCATCAGGTCCCTGTGCTGCTGGCTTCCACCAGTCTGTGAATAGAAGGCCAAACCAAACCTCAAAGCCACTACTTCGGGTCTCTGGAGGGGTGCTTCCCCTCTCTGGGCAGTGGGCTTTGTTTGCTCTCTATCTTCTTGAAATGACCTCCATAGATGAGCGCATTCATCTGTTCTAGCCACCCAGAATCTCTCTCTCTCTCTCTCTCTCTCTCTCTCTCTCTCTCTCTCTCTCTCTCTCTCTCTCTCTCTCCCCCCCCCTCCAAGAGATTGTTCATCTTCAACTAGGCCACACAGAAATTATGATTTAACGGCGATGCATCTTTAATTAGTGAAATCTCACTCGAATTTAATTACCAAATGAATTATTTGCTTAAAAAGCAAAACACCTTGTTAGCCAAGTACAGCAGTGAGGAGCTCTGCTAAGAACCTGCGTGCATGGGGATAGGGCATGGCCAGTTTCAAGCAAGCTTGCCTTTAGGTGAAGGTTGTAACTCTTTGGGGCTGCAACTCCCACCACACCCCCAACAAAACTCTTGTCCTTAGGATTCAGTCTGGAGGAGGCAGGGTAGCTGGGGAGGCATTGGGGTTTCCTGTGAGCACACAGAGGTTGCCTACCAGTACCCTTACGGAGGGAGGAGATGAATACCCTCTGAGCTTTTTACACAATTCCTTTGAAAACTTATTTCCTTTTGACATTAGCAGTGTTTTCCAGGTTCAAGACCAGACAAGCAGTTGTCTAGTTTCTTGTATGATTCCTGTTGGCTGAGAAGTGGCTGAGCCTTCAGAAAGTGTGTGCACTGTGCCCCTTGGGGGTGTCCCCCGCTGTGTGTGGGGGGGGGACAGCCCCCCTGCCCAGCTCAGCCGATTTTTTAGAAAATTCACAGGAGGCCATTCTGGTGTTATCAGATTTGATGGGAATAGAAACCACCACACAGTCCAGACTTTGACCTTATCCCTTAGTTCTTAAACTGTGGACAAACTAAGCCCCATCTTGTTTTCCAAAATCGGTCACAAATAGTGCCAAGCCAAGTCTCCCATTGGGAGCTGCTCTACAGCCAGGCTGTGTCTGCTGAATGGCAGGGGTTGGTCCATCTGATGAGAGCAGTGTTTCTGCTGAACGTCTCAAGGAATCTGGACTTTCCATGGCCATGTTGCTAGCAGGGCAGGCTGCTTCATTGCCCTCTGCCTGTGTGTGACCCACAGAGTTCTCTGTCCCTGCAGGAGGGACTTTCCACAGGGAAATGCCTGTGTGGGGTTAGAGAGGGGCCAGCGACAGCCCACCCTCTCCCTCAACAAGAGATTACAAAATAAGACCACCTCCAAACCAGTGTGGCAGACTCTCCACTGCTGCCACTTCCATTAATATTTTATTAATAAAATAATTTACTTTAATTGCAGTCTCAGGCCCTATTGTCACATAAAATATTAAATATTATTAACATAGCATCAGGCTTAGTAAGAGTGGGGTTGTAAAAGAAATGAAGCACTTGGAAGAGAATTATGAATTTGGGAGTGTATTCCTCTGTCCTCTCAGAATCCCTGATTTTTATCTTATCTGGGTGTTTGCAAACTAGTGTCTAGCAGCCAAGAGTGGTTCAATTAGACTACAAAACTTAATCACATTCAATTTTGATTACACTTGCAGCTTTCCTCCAAAGGACCAGATCTACATGAATACATATTTTAAACATATTTATGAATTTACTTCACACATCCTTCCAAATAACTACTGACAGTAACAACCAGAGAGGACATGCGATAATAGCTCAGGAATGATAATACGCTTCTCAGATCTGAGCAAATCCAAAAGATTATGTCCTAGTAAAGCCCTCAAAGGAAATGAAATGCGAGGGAGGGAGGGAGGAAGTTAACAAAACCCAGGAAGTGGTGCATTTCTGGGTGACTTTCCCGGTTTGAAATGAAGACCAGACAGGTTTTCCCCCTTCATGACCTCCTTGCAATTCGCTGCCATTTGTTTGATTAAGGACAAGGGGCATCCTGTTGGCCATCCTTTTTTGTTACACAGAGCCACTGACCAGCATATACCCCCAGGACATCTCAAGGAGAAAGCTGAATGTCTCCCTGGTCTGGAGATGAGTGGGCCTCATTGGTTGAGTCATTCATCTCTGCCTATCATGCTTAAGGGACCTCTCAATGGGTTGCCAGGGGTGGAGTCCTCTCTCAAGGGTTGGTAGGGCTTTGGAAGTCCAGGGAAGGGTTTCTGGGCAGTTTTCTAGATCCCTAGGATCCAGCCCCATGCTTCAGGATCATTCTCAAAAAGAGGTTGAACATGATAGTGGGACAAGAAGAAAGTAAAAGGAAATAGAGGAAAGAACTAGGAAGCAAAGGGCATTTATAAAGGTCTAAATACAGGCATGTCCATATGTAAATATAGTAATATATGACAATGGGGAAATAGATATATGTATATATATTTATAGGTTTAGTATTAAGGTAGCAGATGGACATTGGACTTCTACTCAAGTACTCCCTCAATGCAAGAACACTTTGTTCTATTAAACTGGCATTCCGTGATGCTCACCTTCCCTGCACGACCGCTGAAGACAAAGAGGGTGCATAAGCAAATGTGTTGAAGAAAGCTGATGGTGCCGGCTATCAAAAGATATAGTGTCTGGGGTCTTAAAGGCTTGAAGGTAAATAAGTGGCCATCTAGCTCAGAAGCAACAAAGCCCACATGGAAGAAGCCTACCTGTGTGATCACGAGGTGTCAATAGGATCTGGTATCAAGCATCAAAGACCCAGAACAAAATATCGTATCACTGTGAATGAGGGGGAGTGTGGAATGGAGACCCACCAAAGCCCATCTGTAAGCAACTGGACATCCCCTTACAGAAAAGTTGTGGGGAGGAAATGAGCCAGTAAGAGTGCAATACAGCACTGATGAAACATACAACGTTCCTCTAACTCTGTAATGCTCCCTCTCCCCCACTATCATGACCCCAATTCCACCTTACAAATCTGGCTCAACCAGAATGTGTACGTGGGTACGGATCAGAACTGGAATCAGGAAATCTAGGATAGATAACCTCTCAGGACCAATAATGTGAGTAGCCATACCAGGAGGGGAAGGGGAAGGTGGAGGGTGGGGGAGAGAAAGGGGAAACAGATTACAATGATCTACATATAACCCCCTCCCAGGGGGATGAACAACAGAAAAGTTGGTGAAGGGAGACATCAGTCAGTGTAAGACATGAAAAAATAATAATAACATAAATTATCAAGGGTTCATGAGCAAGGAAAGGTGAGGGAGGGAAGGGGGAAATGAGGAACTGATATCAAGGGCTCAAGTAGAAGGCAAATATTTTGAAAATGATGATGGCAACAAATGTACAAATGTGCTTGACACGATGGATGGATAGATTGTGATAAGAGCTGTACAAGTCCCCTATAAAAAGATGTATTAAAAAATAGAGTGACACTAGGTGTGAATATGAAATGGTGGATAGATGGAAGGGAGACACGTGAAGAAAAAAAAAACAAACGCTCGACCTAGACAAGGGTCCTTGCCCTTTGCTCTTTCTCAGGTGGTCTCAGAGCTGCTCCAGAATTTGGTATCCTTGGCTTGGATCCCAATAACCCCATCCTTCCTTTCCTAGGACAAGAACGTTATGCATAGAAATGCATGCAGTTTTCTGCATCCCTGCAGCCACGTGAGTGAGGACTTTGAGGTGTGTGTGTGTGACCTGTAGAAACGGACTTGAGGGGGGAAGAGAGGAGGAGATGATTACCTTTCCCAGACACATCGCTGAAAAGGTTGTCTCAAAGCCAAGGCGGCGGACACAACCAAGCAAAGCCTGCAGCCCGAAGGTGACTCTCCTCTGGGTATTGCTGTGGTGTCCTTCTCAGAGCCCATCTCAGTGCCGTCATGCCACCTGAAGGCTGCTCAGTCATGTTTGCCTCAGTCCATCTACTGCGACTGCCGTCCTACCAAAGCTTCATGCCTCTGGGTTCCTGTTTTGGGGTCTGGCAGGCTCATTATAGATTCTGTTTTGGTCTAGAATGATTGCTCCTGGACAAGGGGGTCTGCAACTAATGCTCTTGGAAGCAGCAGTGGAGAAATCTTGCATTGCATTGCAAGGTGCTGTGTTGCAGTGAGCCGCCCTGCTGGCAGAATCTTCAAGAGCAGAGGTGGCACTTTGGGGAGTATGGGGTGCCTGACCCCAGCAAGGGTCTTTTCACTGCACACGTGGAGAGGGTGCGATGAATAAGGAAGAAGAATTGATGTATTTGAACCATGGTGTTGGGAAAGACCATGTTTGGAGGACTACCAGGAGAACAAAGACATTTGTGTTGGGAGAAATACACCCAGCGTGCTCCCTGGAAGCAAAGATGGTGAGACTTCTCATACACTTAGGAGATTTTATCAGGGGTGACTAGTCCATGGAGAAGGCATCGTGCTTGGTAACATAGCAGGACAACAACAAAGAAGACCCTCAAAGCGATGGCTATGTTTGGTCCTGTTACACTCGGGCTTGCTATGCGTTCCAGTGCACCCAGTGACAACCAACAATGACAAGGTTGCCTGCGAGTGATAACGGTCAGAGAGGAGGTAATATCAGCTCCGTCAAGGGAGCATCTGCCTTTTTAATAAGGGGTCACCAGGGAGTACCCCCAAACCTCTTGGGAGAGGCCACATCGTGCACTTTATTTTGGAGGTGAAGGGACTTCCTGATGTTTCCTTGAAGGAAGAATGGTTTCGACATGTCCCTTGTTCAACTCCCAGGCTTTCTCGGCTGCTGCTGATTGCAGACAGAATTTAGAAGTGGCCTTCCGGGTCCCAGCTGCCCATGGTCTCCCACTCCACTCTGTCTGCAAGAAGGAACTACAGCGATCCCTGAAGCTAGGATGTACTGTTTAGTTTGGGGAAAGAAGATTCTGAAAGATGTTTTAGAGCTTTCCTTCTTTCTTTTTTTTTTTTTTGGCATTGAGGTGAGTTTTTTTTTAATTGACAAACAAGTTAGCACAAAACAAAAAAAATGACACAAAATAAATAAGTTGTTGTTAGTTTCCATCAAGTAGCCAACCTCACTCACACAGTGCCTGCTCCTGCATCAGACTCTCAATTGTTACTGTGCTTGGGCCCGTTGTTTCAGCCACTGTGGCAATTGATCTCCTTGCTGGTCTTCCTCTTTTCCATTGACCCTCTGTGTTCCTCTCCATCCATCCGGGCTTCCATGGAGCATTCTGGCTATACTATTTTTCCAAGACAGATTTGTTCATTCTTCTGACATTCCGTTCTCCACTAATAAAAGTAATGTGTCATAGGATTATATTATTTCCACATTAAAATTTTTTCTATGTGGCTAGTCAGTCATCTCTCAACAGTGCAAGCAAGTATAAAAATCATTTCAAAGTCCCATGGCTTATAAACTCTAGACAAGGAGGTCTTTGTTGATTTGAAGCAAACACATTTGGGTAGATGCAATTTTTACCCTGGTACTCAGCTACGTTCCTGTTCACACCTAGGTAACCAGCCAGTCCCTCAAAGGATGCTTTTCTAAGCCAAAGAGCCTTGCCCGTTCTGCCTTGTGGGAAAGCTGGGCCAATCTTGATGTCGTTTCTCCCATGAAAAATTCAAAGCTATCAGTTCAGCTCCATTTCCCAAATCTTGAAAAAGGAGAAACACACAGTAGTTAAGCTCATCATCCGAACTTGCCTGGGTCCCAAGGTCCAGGCATACTTGACGTCCATTAGGCCCCGGCCCAGAGAGAATTGCCATAAAAACAGAGCATCTGAGGCCAGCGCTGTGTGTCATCAGCTGCCGTGTCCACTGCCAGCAAACACATTATCGCTATGGTGGCGGCAGTGGTGGGAATGAAGTAGTGATCATTTTGCAAGCTGAAGATTTTGTGACATTATCTGCGGGGTTGAGTTAAGTGGTTTGTCTAAGGTCACTCAGCAAGTGTGTCATAAATCTAGGATTAGAACTCTGGCATGCAGCTCAGCCCACTGAACTGCAGGCCAGGCTCACTTGTTGATCTCATGACAGGATCTTCACGCTCACCCTCTCCTCCCAAGCCCCCTGCTCTCGGGCACCCTCGTGCACTCCTGGGCTCAATGATCATGTTACAGGGGCATCATCACAGCCGCCAGGCAGCTGCTATGAGCGTCTGCCTCCTCCATCCATCCTGCTGTCCCTCCATTCTTTTCTCCCTCCCCCTCCTTCTCTCCCTCCTTCCTTGTCCCCTCCCCTCCTCTGTTCTTCCCTCACTCCCTACCCACTCTCCTTTGCCCCTTTACCTAAGTATAATGCATAATGAACATTGTGAAAGACCATTCTGGAAAATGGGCATACGGTGTTAAGAAAGGTGAGCTTGTCTACTCCCATAAAGATTTCATCTCCGAAACCCTCTCTAGTGTAGTGATGGCATCTACTCGATGGCAGTGTTTGGGTTTGGGATTATATGCAATATAATGTAGGCTGATCTGTGTATCTCACATGGTCACCAGCATGTCCAAGTCATCCTTGTGGCTCTTGTGCCGCCCTATGTCACCAATAGTCTCCCCACCCTCACTGGCTCTCTACTTCACCAAAATGCATACCCTCCTCTGGTCATAGATCCCCTCTGATGGCATGTCTGGAGCAAGTTAGTTGTTCACTACTACAGTTTCATCAGGAGGGATGCAATTGCCTGATTTTCAGGACTGGACCTCCAGGTCTTTCTTTCTAGTCGGTCTTGGTCTAGACGTTGCTGGTATTTGAAATACAGCTGACATGACAGTCAGCCTCATAGCCACACATAAGCCACCATAATCCAACATACTGAACAAGGGGTGGGTGGGAAATAAATACAAACACTAACTAGCTTATATGCCAGAAACCCACACTCAGATGTCGTGAAGATTGCCAGTGCTGCAATGGTTGTCGTTCATCTGCTAATCTCTTGGTCACCTTCCTAGAGATGCTGTTTGCTTTGCTAGAGCTGCCCTTTCCTGGGGTCTCTGAGTGGTGTAAGTAGCTTGGACTAAGGTCTTCCTCAAACTTGGCCATTCAAATTCATCCAGTGGCGTGTTAGTCCTGGTAGACTAGAGAAACAAATTCAGAGACACTCGTGTGTATAGGAAAGAGCTTTATAGACAAGAGACCTTGAATATTGAGAAAACATCTCAGCCCAGTCCAGATCAGGTCCATACGTCTGATATTAGTCCATATGTCCAATATAAACCTTTAAAGTCCTCTTCAGACTCACAAAACACATGCAATGATGTCAAATGCAGGAAGATCACGGGCTGGTGGGTGGGAAGACTTGTGGATCCAGTGGTGGTGGAAGCATCTCAGAGCTGGCAGAGCTTCAGAGGTCTGGCTCTATCAGCCTCTCTCCATGTGTCTTCTCCACAGGGATGTCTCTCAGGGTGTGAGCAGAGAGACACTGTGTCTCCTGCCTCCAAGGAGGAATACCAGAATTCCTAGAATCCTCAGGAGAAGGCCATGCCCACACAGAGGCCTCATTGGTTATGACCTGATTGACAGGTTAGACTCCACCCCTTCACTCTGAATCCTCAAATCATGTACCTACCACAAGTGACCTGGGTGAGAAAGGCCTGGTGAGGGAGTTCCATGATGATTTCAGCCGAGAACACCGAATGGCTGCTTTACTCAATGACCCGGAGTGGGAATGCAACCCAGAGCAGTGGGGATAGGGTTTGTTTTTGCACATTGATACTCAGCTGGTAGTTCTTTTTCTGTTGTTGTTAGGCATCATTGAGTGGGCTCAGACCTACACGATCCTATGCACACCAGAAGGACACACCGCCAGGTCCTGGGCCGTCCTCACAATTGTTCCTATTCCTGAGCCCATTGTTGCAGCCACAGTGTCAGTCCATCTCCATGAAGGCCTTGCACTTCTTCGCTGCCCCTCCACTTTACCTAATAGGGAAAGTCTACAGCACAAGACCTCTGTAGAGCGCTGAGAAGCACGAAGGTGCTTGAGGTGACTGAACTATGGAATGATATGATATCTGGATCAGTTCCCAATACAATGGTTTGGGAGGGGAGGGTAATGAAAAAGAAATTTTTAAAAAGAACAAAGAAAAGAAACATGTTTACTCTTAGGACTAAGGGCACCTGACCCACGCCATGGGAATTTCAACTTCCATAGATGCATGTGGAAGTTGGTCATTGAATAAGGAAGACCTGAGAAACTTACACATTGTGCTGGCAAAGAATATTGAAAGTACCATGGGATGCCAAAAGAACAAATAAATCTGTCTTGAAAGAAGTGTAGGCAGAAGGCTCCTTAGAGGCAAAGATGGTGAGACTTTGTCTTACATACTTTGGACATATTGTCAGGAGAGACCAGTCCCAGAAGAAGGATGTCATTCTTGGTAAAGTAGACGGGCAGTGAGAAAGAAGAAGGCCTTGAGAGCCAACAAACCCAGGGACAAGCGAACAAGGGATCTAAACTCCATGGCAAGGAGGGCCTTAGCATGCCTGTCGGGGTTTGATCAACTGTAATGTAGATTAGTTGTAATGTAGATCAACTGTAATGTAGATGAGAAGAATTACTGAAAGCCGTATGAAGGTCAAACATGATAGTGGGACCAGAAGAAGCAAAAGGAAATAGAAGAAAGAACTAGGGGGCAAAGGACATTTATAGAAGTATAAATACAGGCATGTACATCAGTAAATGTATTTTTATATACTGATATGGATATAAGTCTATGTACACATATTTATATGTTAAGTATTAAGGTATCAGATGGACATTGGGCCTCTACTCAAGTATTCCCTTAACAGAACACTTTGTTTTAATAACCTGGCATTCCGTGATGCTCACTTTCCCAACATGATCGCTGAAGACAAAATTGGTGCATGAGCAAATGTGGTGAAGAAAGCTGATTGTGCCTGGCTATTAAAACATATAGTATTTGGGGTCTTAAAGACTTTAATATATACAAGTGGGAAACAACAAATCCCACATGGAAGAAGCACACCAGCCTGTGTGAACATGAAATGTCAGCAGGATCAGGGATCAGGCATCAGAAGACCCAAAACCAACAATCAGATTGATGCAAATGTGGGGGCGGGGGCAGAGTGGAGACCCAAAGCCCATCTGTAAACAGTTGGGCATCCCTTCACAGAAGGACTAGCTAGCCAGGGTGCAGTAGAGCACTGATGAAATATACAACATTCCTCTAGTTCTTTAATGCTCACACACACACCTATTATCATGACCCCAATTCTACCTTACAAATCTGACTCGAGTAGAGCATGTACAGAGGTATAGGTAAGAGGTTCTGACACACAAAATCCAGGACAGATACACCCATCAGGACCAACAATGGGAGTAGTGATGTCATGAATGGAAGGAAAGGTGGGGAAAGAAGCTAAAGAAAGGGAAAACCAAAGAAAGGGGGAAGCAATTGCAATGATAGATGTACAAATCCCCAAACCAGGGTGATGAACAACAGAAATGTGGTTGGAGAGAATGGATGGTGTAAGATATGAAAATAATTATAATTTATCAAGAGTTTGTGAGGGTGGGAGGATGGGGGAGGGAGGGGAACAATGAACTGTTACCAATGACTCAAGTAGAAAGAAAATGTTTTGAAAAGGATGATGGCAACATATGTACAATAGTACTTGACAAAATGGATGTATGGATGGTTATAAGAGCTGTAAGAGCCCCCAGTAAAATGATTTATAAAGAAGAAGAAGAAAGATACACAGAGAAAGGTCAACTAATTTTAAAAAAGAAAAAAGAGGAAGGTCCTCAAGGAGAAAGATTGACACAGTGGCTGTAACAATGGGCTCCGTCGTAGGGACAATTGTAAGGGTGGCCCAGGATCTGCCAGTGTTTCCTTCTGATGTGCACAGGGTTGCTATGGACCAGTATCCACTCCAGGACACCTAACAACAGGAAAGGTGGGTTTAAAGGGAGTCAGTGGATCAGGAGGGAGGAGGCTCCTTCCAGTTCCAGATCACTTCCCATTTCTTCCAGAAGGCGTCTTAGGCTCAGCAAAATTTCTTCCTGTAGCAGCTTCCAGCACCAAGGTCATCAGAGCAGCAGGCTGTCGCAGGGACCTCCCGCCAGCCCAGCAGGTTGTCTTCTTCGGTGATCCAACGTTCACCTTCCTGGAATCCCTCCCTCTTCCTAGTGTAACTCTCTATCCCTGTCTTTTCTTCCCCTGCCACAGGTGGTAAAGGTTGCTTTCTGAAGATCAACTAGTACAACTGTCAGAGTAGGTTACACTGCAACATAAAGAAAAGCAAAAGTCTACTCAACCGGACCAATAAACAATGTCATGATAACTGGAGGCAAGGTGAAGTTATCAGTGATTTCATTTTATTTGGATGAATTACCAAGGCACATGGAAACAGCCCCCCAAAACAAAGGACAGATTGCATAGGGCATATCTGCTGCAACTTTAAGGAGCAAAGATGTCCATTTCAGGACTAAGGTGTACCTGGCTCAAGCCATAATGTTTTCAATTGTCTCATAGGCATGAGAAGGCTGGACCATGGGTAAAGAAAACCACAGAAGAATCCATGTATTTGAAATAAGGTGTTGGACATAAGACTACTGGATATACCATGAACTGCCAGGACAAACATTTCTGTTTTGAAAAACGCACAGTCACAGTGGTCCATAAAAGCGAGGGTGGCCAACCAAGGGAAGGTTATTGCTTATATCTCCACAGGGAAAGAGGGACCAGACTTCAATGCAGTGCTCCAAGATGTGAATACAACATGCTGGCATGGAGTAAGAAACCATTGGAGAGGTCTGAGGGGCTGACCCCAATCCCAACTACGTGGACACCACCCCCCCTCTCCCCAGAAGAATTTATTTCAGAGGACAGCACTGAATCTGCAGCTCATGTCTGATCAGAGCACACGGGAGCAAATGAAGGGGGAGGAAGCGAGTGGAGTGCATCCTGGCCCATCAAACCTTGAGGACAAGATTCCTGCTCAGAGCAGTCAATCCACAGAGAAGACCATATGGCCGGCCCCACTATGAGACACGACATCCCTCACTGACCCATAGCCCTACAGGGGACAACACTGGAGACACCATGTGGGAATTCTGCCGGTTCTGATCCCACCACACCGAGGCAAAACACTAAGGACGTGCAACAGAACAGCAAGGGGAACAAAGCAACGAAGTTCCCGGAGAATACCACAATTAGACTTTGGGGCCAGGTCTTGGCACCCCATCAGACTCAACTGGAAAACACCCCTAAAGGCCAACAAATGATCCTTGAACTAAATACAAGCTTTTCTTTCTTGTTGTTGTGATTTGTTTTCTTTTTTTGTCACTGACTTGTTGTTGCTGTTGTTTTGTTTTATTTTGTTGTGTGGTTTTGTTCTGTCTTGTTTTTGTGCATGTTATTATCTCTGCAGGTCTGTCTAAATAAGATAGGCTGGATGAACAATCTGGAGGAGAAAACAACGGGACCAACAGTTCCAGGGGGAAATGGGAGAGGGGGAAGGTGGGGAGAAAGGAAGTGGTGTTAACAAACCCAGGGACAAGGGACCAACAAGTGATCCAAATCGGTGATGAGGAGGGTGTAGGAGCCTGGTAAGGCATGATCAAGGGTAATATAACCGAGAGGAATTACTAAAACCCAAATGAAGACTGAACATGATAGTGAGACAAGAGGAAAGTAAAAGGAAATAGAAGAAAGAACTAGGAGGCAAAGGACATTTATAGAGGTCTAAATAAAAGCATGTATATATGTAAATATATTTATACATGAGGATGTGGAAATAGATCTATGTGCATATATGTATAGGTTTAGTATTAAGGTAGCAGATGGACATTGGGCCTCCACTCAAGTACTCCCTTAATGCAAGAGTATTTTGTTCTATTAATCTGACATTCCATGATGCTCACCTTCCTGACACGATCGCTATAGACAAAGTGGGTGCACAAGCAAATGTGGTGAAGAAAGCTGATGGTGCCCGGCTATCAAAAGATATAGCATCTGGGGTCTTAAAGACTTGAAGGTAAAAAAGCGGTCATCTAGCTCAGAAGCAACAAAGCCCAAATGGAAGAAGCACACCAGCCTGGGTGATCAAGAAGTTATCAAAGGGATCAGGTATCAGGCATCATCAGAACAAAAAATCATATCAATGTGAGTGAGAGGGAGTGCAGAGTGAAGACCTGAAGCCCATAAGTAGGCAATTGGACATCCACTTTTGGAGGGTCGCAGGAAAGAGACGAGCCAGTCAGGGTGCAGTGTAGCAATGGTGAAACATACAACTTTCCTCTAGTTACTAAATGCTTCCTCCCCCCACACTATCATGATCCCAATTCTACCTTACCAATCTGGCTAGACCAGAGGATGTACACTGGTACAGATAGGAACTGGAAACATGGAATCCAGGGCGGATGATTCCTTCAGGATTTGTAGAGAAAATGGTGATACCAGGAGGGTGGAGGGAGGGTGGGGTGGAAAGGAGGAACCGATTACAAGGATCTACATACAATCTCCTCCCTTGTGGACGGACAACAGAAAAGTGGGTGAAGGGAGACACTGGACAGTGTAAAATATGACAAAATAATAATGTATAAATAACCAAGGGTTCATGAGGGAGAGGACAGCAGGGAGTGGGGGGAAATGAAGAGCTGATGCCATGGGCTTAAGTGGAGAGCAAATATTTTGAGAATGATGAAGGCAATCAATGTACAAATGCTTTACACAATTGATGTTTGTATGGGTTGTGATAAGAGCTATCTGAGCCCCCAATAAAATGATTTTTTTTAAAAAAAGAAGAAGCAAGGGTAGCAAGACTTCATGACATGTACTTTGGCTATGCCATCAAGAGGGACTGGTCTCTGGAGAAGGACACCGCACTTGGTGAAGTAGATGGCCAGTGAAAAAGAGGAGGGCTCTCAATCAGATAGACTGAAAACATGGCTGTAAAAGTGGGCTTCAGTCCAGAACCCATTGTCAGGATGATGGAGGACAGGGCAGTGTGGGTGACTGTGAGTCAGAACCCACCGAGGACACCTACAGTGGCACTAATGACAGGTGGTGAAGACTGGTTCTGAATGAACCGCTTCCATGCTGCTGCCATGCAGCTATCATGCTACCTGTTGTCAGGCAGTTGGCTCCGAGTCCTGGGACCCCTACTGCTGCCACGGGGGACTGTGCTCTGTGGGCTTTCAGTGTTGGCAAGGGCTGAGGAAGAGATCACCGGGCCTTGTCCTGATGTCTGGATGGACTCAGACACTCAACTTTTGGGTTGGAAGCTCAGTGAGTTCACTGGTTGTACCAACAAGAGAGTCCTTAATAAGTTCTTCATGCATTTCAGCTATCAAGTAATTGTGAGGATGGCGCAGGATGGAGTGGTGCTTTGTTCCCTTGTGCACAGGGTGGCTATCTGTTGCAACCAACTGGACGGCACCTAACAGCAACAGTTAATGATTCTGAGATACCCTGGTGATGCAGATGGTTAAGCACTGGGCTATCAAGCCAGAGGTTGGTGCTTCCTTCCTCTCAGCCACCTTACAAGAGGTCTACTCTGATCAAGATTTACAGCCTTGGAAACCCTGAGAGTCAGAATTGACTCCAAGGCAATGTATTGGGATTGGGTGGGAGTAATTCCTGCTGATAGGAATGACTTCTCTGTTGAGATCACCAGTGCAGCTACTGTCTCCTGACTAGACCCTAATTGATGTAATGGATCCCAGTTTGGGGAGTCAAAGGAGGAAGTGATTAATTGTGTGCACAAAGCAAGGGCACGGTGACTCACCATTTGACCCCAGCTGTTACAGATGACTGTGTTTGAGAGGTGAGGCATGCCAGTAGAGGGGATATTTGCTGTCAGCCGGAGCTGTCTCTGGAAGCGGGGAGCACCGTGGCCAGGCTGCTGTCCTGACTGGATGAAAGGAGGTAGCACCAAGAGGCCTCATCATAGCGGATGTGGATAGCGCATCAACAAGTTTTAGATTTCTTTCTTCAGGCAATGAGTTATTCTAGGTGTCTGAGGAATAGAGAGACAAGATGCTATGCTAGGTGATCATGGAGAAACTGATTTAGATCAGAGAGGTAGGGCTGAGCAACAGATGAGTGCAGGGCTTCTTTGTTCTGACCAGAGTTCCTGGAGTGGTTGAATCAAACACTGGGCTGAGAGGTAAACCATGGTACTTTTTCTGGTCCACCATGGTCAGGGCTTGTGTCTCTGCCCATCCCTGTGTCACATCCAAGTTTGTTGAAGCATAGCTTTCTATGGCTGAATCAGCCTTTGGTTTCATTTATCTACTAAAGGAACACTGATATCAAGATGGGCAGAGACACATGCCCAGATCATTGTGGATCTAGACTGTAACTGTTTACGGGAATATAAAGCCCAGTCTTTCTCCCTCGGAGCTTCTGGTGGTTTTGAACTGCCAACCATGCAGATCACAGGCTAACGTGGAACCAATACACCATCATGGCTCCTACCAGAGAGACAGTAATCAAGAAATAAAGAAACAGGGACAGCACTTGAGACACAGTGGGGGATGTGCAACTGAGCTGACCCCACCACACTGAGGCAAACACTGGGGGTGTGCAATGGAGCAGCGGCGGAAGCAGAGCAAAGAGATCCCGAGGGAGTATAAAGGATGGACCTTGGGGCCAGATGTGACACCCCACAAGTTTCATCTGGAAAACAATCCTAAAGGCCAACAAACAGACCTTGAACTACTAGCATTTTTTTCCTTGTTTTCTTTTTTTGCTATCTTTTTGTTTTGTCTTTATTTTATTTACCTTGTAAATTTTGTATGTTAGTGGCTTTTCTGCTTATCAGCGCGTTGGTGTTGCTGCTGTCGAAGCCATGTTCATATGTGCCACTGGGGCGCTGTCAAAGCCATCTGCATTTGTATGCACATATTACTATATCAGCAGGTACACCTAGACAAGATAGGCTGGACAAACAATCAGAGAAGAAAATACCGGGACCAACAGTCCTGGAGGGACATGAGAGCGTGGGAGGTAGGGGAAGGGAGGAGGTGTCGGCCAACACAGGGACAAGGGAACAACGAGTGGTTCAAAACCAGAGGAGGGAGGGGATGGGAGGACTGGGAGGGAGTGACCAAGGGCAAGGTAACTGAAAGGAATTACTGAAACCAGAATGAAGGCTGAACATGGTAGTGGGATGGGAGGAAAGCGTAAGGAAATAGAGGAAAGGAGTAGGAGGCAAAGTGCATACAGAGAAGCCTAAATACAGACATGTACATATGTAAATATGTAAATATATTTATGATTATGGGGGAAATAGACTTATGTGCATATATTTATAGGTTCAGTAGTAGGGTAGCAGATGAACATTGGGCCTCCTCATGCACACTCCCTCAATACAATAGCACCTCACCCAGCTAAACGGTCATTGCATGATACCCACCTTTCTGACATGATCACTGAAGACAGTGTAAGCAAACGTGGTGAAGAAAGCTGATGGTGCCCGGCTATCAAAAAGATATAGCATCTGGGATCTTAAAGGCTTGAAGGCAAACAAGCGGCCATCTAGCTCAGAAGCAATAAAGCCCACAGAGAAGAAGCACACAGCCTAAGCGAATACAAGGTGTTGAATGGACCATGTAGCAGACACCAAGAAACAAAAACAATCATTGGGTGATCACCTTCCTCACATAAACGCTGAAGACGAAGGTGTGCATAAGCAAGTGTGGTGAAGAAGACTGAAGGTGCCCGGCTACTGAGAGATATAGCGTCTGAGGACTTAAAGGCTTGAAAGCAAACAAGCGGTCATCTAGTCCAAAAGCAACAAAGCCCACACGGAAGCAGCACACCAACAAAGGTGATCGTGAAGGGCAGAGGAGACCAGGTCTCAAACAACAAAGGTGGGGCGTGGGTGGAAATCACATCACCGTGAATGAGAGGGAGTGCGTGATGGGGACCCAATACCCATCTGTAGACAGCTGGACATCCCTTGCAGAGGGGTAGTGGGGAGGAGATGAGTCACTCAGGGTTCAGTGTAGCAACAATGAAACTGAAAACCTTCCTCTAGTTTTTGAATGCTTCCTCCCCTCCCAATTATCATGACCCCAATTCTACCTTGCGGACCTGGTTATACCAGAGGATGGACAGCGGTGCAGTAGGGATCTGGAAACACAGGGACTCTAGGACGCATGAACCCCTCAACATCAGCGGTGGGAGTAGCGACACCAGGAGGGAAGGGGGTGTAGAAAGGGAGAACCGATCTTGGAGATCTATGTGTAACCTCCTCTCTGGGAGATGGGCAATGGGAAGGTGGGTGAGGGGAGACGCCAGGCAGTGTAAGATAAGATAAAATAATTATTTATAAACTATTAAGGGAGCAGGGGGAAGGTGGGAGCGGGGAGGGAGGGGGGGGGAAGGAAACCGAGCTGATTCCAAGAACCCTAGTGGAAGGCGAATTTTGAGAATGAGGAGGACAACAAATGTATAAGGGTGTTTAGCTCAATTGATGTATGTATGGATTGTGATAAGAGTTGTATGAGCCCCAATAAAAATTTTATTAATTAAGAAAAAGAAAGAAAGAAACATATTATATTGGGCAAATCTGCTGCACATGGTTTTTTTAATGTGCCCAAAAGCCAAGAGTCCTTTTGAGGACTATGGTACACCCGAAGACTTCCCAAACTGAAAGGTGAAGGATTCAGTTCAGGCTGTGATGTTTTCAGTCATTTCTTCTGTGTATGAAAGTTGGAAAATGAGTAAGAAGGACTGCAAAAGAATGTGTTCCTTTGAATTTTGTGTTGGATTGTGTGATTTAGGAGTAAAAGGTAGTGAGTTATTCTGTATACACTAAAAGGACACAGTGACTCCCTAGCTGAACCAGAGTTTTGAATATTGAATATACCATAGACTGTCAGAAAAAAGAAAGCAAACAACCTGCCTTAGAACAACAGTCAGAACACACCTTAGAAGCTCCTATGCCCAGACTTCATCTCACATACTTTGGACATGCTATCACCAAGGGCCAAGACTTGGAGGACATCAGGCCAAGCCTTGGAGGACTACGGGCCAAGCCTTGGAGGCCATCATGCTTGGTGAGCCATCAGCAAAAGAAAACAAGAAGATCCTCACACCAGTGGATGCACACAGTGACTACAGCGATAGGCTTAGGCAAAGAATGACAATGAGGAAGGGGCAGGACCAGACCCTGTTTCACTCTCTTGTGCCACTGTAAGTAGGAACCGACTTGATGACACCAAACAACAACTCCAACGTCTCATTGAGAAGGTGGGAGAATTCCATTGAAGAGGCCGTAAGATAACCCTTTCCCTGGCCTCATGATAGAGTAGCTCCCCACACCTCATTATAGGAGCTGAATCCCCTGATAGGAATTTCTTTGAATAAAGGGTTTGTGCCAAAATAAGAATTTGAGAAATCACCGAAGCAAGTGATTGCCAAGGTTCTGGTTCTGTTACTGTCAACTGACTGGATGATCTGAAAGTTGCTACTTGCTGGTGAAAATGACGCACGCACACACCCTCATTCCCTAATCAGGTTCAGTCTGTCACCTACACCAGAGCCTAGCCTTGCATCTCCAACCACGTCGTAAAATCATACCATAGAACGTGTTACACTAAAGGGGAGTCTCAGGTAAGTGTTTGCCATTTGCAGGGAGGTTGGTGGTTTAAACCCAGTATGTTGTTGTTATTGGTAGGTGCCCTTGCGGTCTGTTCTGACCTACAGTAGCCCAATGGCATAACAGAGAGAGATAACGCCCCACCCTGTCCCATCGCACAATTGTTCCTTGAGAAGGGCCCACCAAGAAGACAGTCCTGAGCCTCTGCTTCCAAAAGCTCCCAGCCTTGCACACCGTATGGAGTATCTTGGCTCTGCACACGTCGAGTAACCAAGAGCGGGGATATACTCGACAGCAATCAATCCAAAGCCAAAGGAAAAAACCACATGAACCCCATGCCATCGAGATGATTCTGATCACAAAAACCTTATTGAGTAGAACTTCCCAGTGGGTTTCCCAAACTGTGGGAGGAGCAGCCTGTACTTATGGGAAGAGCAGCCTCACATTCCCCAGTGAAGCAGCTGGAGGTCTCGAACTGCTGACCTGTCAGCTAGCAGCCCAATGCATAATCCACTATGCCAAACAGGCTCCTACAGCCAACAGCAATGGCAAATTAAAGCAGAGTCTCAAGTGAGAAAAACAGAAGGGAAGTAATGCTGTCATCAGAGGTAATTACTGTTATTATCATTATTAATACTGATGGAAAGGATTTGCTTGCAAGCAAGCCTTCCCTTGGCATCAAACATTCAGGCCATAGCACAAAGGCCGAGTGAATCATCTCATCACTAGGGAAAACAAATACAGTGTTATGCGGTGGAAGAACAATCCCTCTGTGTTATAGCATAAACTCCTGATTGACATGTGCAAGAGGGATAATTCGATCTCACAGGGGGTGAAAAGAGGCTTTCGCCTAGATGGCTCCTTTGCTAACTTCCACACGTGCATAAAATATGCAGAACATATCACAGATTCTCATCTGTCAGGCTGCAAAGTCAATGTCAATTAATAAATTTTATCAATGCCCCTTGGCATCTTTGCTTGGGGGTAAATGCTGCGTGCTTCTCATTGATGCTGAGGGTTTATCTGTAGAGGGAAACCAAGGGAGTTGGCTTTCCTTTAGCCAGCTGAGTAGTTTAAAGGCTCACCAAGTGTGTAATCAGTTTCTTGAGTCGCCCATATCTAAAGGAAAGATGTCACCGTGTGCAAGGGGTGTGAGGATGACAATAAATTTAAAAACTAAAAATGAGGGTATAAGGTTAGCTGTCTTCCCTCCAGGACAGTGGTGCAGTTTTATCAAGAGCGAATGATTTTGTAGAACAGGGTGTTTGTATGTAGATGTCTATTCTCACCCAAGGTTGGGTGTCTGCGATCTCATGCTGGAACATGGTGAACTACTCTAAGTCCATAATCAAGAACCAGTTGTTATTTTTTAATCATGCTATCAGCATGTAGTTCACATATCATACCATTCAATCATATTAAGAAGACTTGTGCAATCCTCACCAATTTCAGAACATTTTCTTCCCGTACTCATTGCTGTGAGCTCCCCATTGACCCCCCCAAACTGCCCGGCTAGGCCCCTAGGAAACTTTTAATCCAGTTATTGTCTGTTTAGATCTACCTATCCTAGGGTTCATACACTGAACATCATAGAAAAGACAAACAGGAAGCAATAAATAGCTAGATAATTAAACAGAAAAATGCCAACAACAATGACAAAACATAGTAAAAGTTCAATCAAAAAGAAAGCATATTTAAAAAAACCTGAATGTAGAAATGGGTCGAAAGTGAGATCAAATGATAAGGTGTTACATATTAACCCAACCACATCATCCATCACCAACTTCCCAATGTTCTCTGTCTGATAGCACGGTCATTCACATCCCTGGACTATGATGATCAGAGGGCATTGCCTGGAGGCGTCATCCACGTGGGGACCCTGCAAATGGACTTGGGGTTTCTACTGTCATCCATAGCCTTCGGCAAATGGTGTATTCAGAATTTAAGATTGATTTGATACTGTTCCCTCCTTCAGATTTGGGTTTTATGATTTACAGTCCTTGAATCACACAGGCAACCAGTGGAGTCCACTTCAACCAGAGGGACTTCCAGTGTACAGATCAGAACTGTGTTCCACTGGGTTTCCAGGGGCTGATTTCCCAGTAGTAAATCACTTGCCCTTTCTTCTGGTAAGCCTTTGGGTAGATTTTAACTTCCATTTCTTTTTCAGTTAGCAGCCAATGGTATGAACTCTTTTATCAGCAGGGATGCCTGTAAGTCCATACTAGTTATTTTAAGCTTTTGAATGTCATTTGTAATCATCTGTAAATCCATCCTTGTTCCTTGAATTACCTGTTTCTTTTTTATAAAGTCAAGCTATCTAAGAAGAAATTACTGTACTTACTGTCACCCATCTGAAAGACGAATGTGTGGAAATTTTCCAAATGTCTGATGAAAATTTGAATTCCCTGCCCTGGTGAATCATCGTTTGCTCTCTTCCTGCCCACAGCCAGCAGCCTGTGGCCCTCTGACCGAGTTTCCTCCTCCTGGGTCCTCAGGTGCATTCACTCAAGAAAGCTGTCACATGGTGACCTTGGTCAATTGATCAATTCTCTATTAAAAGAAAAAGAATGCATTTCAAGTATAGTCTCATTACTCAGCAACTTAAGCCTGAAGCACTTCTTAGCTAGGCACCTGGAATGGCCTCCTTGATTCTTCTTCCAAACTCTCTCTGTTTCTCTGGTCCACTCTCACGGTTTCCAACAGAGAGGGCTCTGCTTTGAATGTTTCTTCTCCAAAACCATTTTATTGGGAGCTAATACCAATATCATAGTGTTCCATTGTTCAATCACATCAAGCAGTATTGTACAATTGCCACCACAATAAGTTTCAAAATAGTCTCTTCCTTCTTGAACTCTTTAACATCAGCTCCCTTTTAAAACACCCCCCTGCCACTGTGCCCCCCTCAAAACCCTTATTCTACTTGCTGTCTCTATAGGTTCATTAATCCTGAGTTTCATATACTGAAAAACAGAAAAACATGTAATTCAATTCCAGAGGGTCACCGCCAATGACAAAATACATCTGAGATAAACTCCAATATGAAAGCAAAAACCAGGATACAGAAAATGTTGAAAACCAGATCAGGCCCAAAGCACAACAGAGGGGGATCAACTGACCAGGTTTTAATGCTTAGAGTCAGGTTTATCATCTGGATCTTCGATAGTCATCTTCCCAAGCACTGTTTGGTAACCAGTCTCCTCCCGTCCCTATGTTGTGGAAAGAGGAGAATCACTCGAGGCTTACTTCCTGTGTAGATCTCACAAATGTATCTTGGGCTCCCACTCTCTTCCATAGCCTTCTGCAAGGCATTTTCTCAGTTTTACATTTTGCTAAGTCTCACTTTCTGTACACGAACCTGGGGCTTGATTCCCAGCCCATGCACTTCATGACTAGCCACGACCCATCTGTGAGTAGAGGCTCTCTGGTGGCCATGGTGATGAACAGGTTTCAGCAGCACTTCCAGACTAAGAAAGGTCAGGAAGGGAGGCCATCCGGCCCATGAGGACCCTCTAGGTCCCAGTGGTCAGATCTGCAGCCATCATGAGTGACACAGGACCAAACAGCCCAACTCCTCTAAAGCAGCTGGCTGCACTATAGAGGAAGAACTTTCCCTGTTGCCAGCGAGTTCTGAAAGGAGGCCTGGTGACACTGCCAGGTAAGTGTTGGCTTGCTAACCAAAGGGTCTATGGTTCAAACACACCAGCTACTTATAGGAGAAAGTTGAGGTTATCTATTCCTGTAAATATTTACAGCCTCAGAAATACTAAAAGTAGGGATCTACCCAATGGCAGCAGGAGGAGGTGGCTCAGAGTGGGTGGCAAATAGAGTTCCAAAATAGCACTGGTGGCATAGTTATGTGCTGGCCTGCTAACTACAAGGTCACTGGTTGGTATCCACCAGTCTCTTTGAGGAAGAAAGATATGACTATGTGCCCCTATGTGTTAGTCTGTGTTGACTAGAGGAACAAATCCAGTGGCATGTATATATGTGTAAGAAAGAGCTTTCTACCAAGATGCAGTTATATGTCAAGAAAACATCCCAGCTCGGTACAACTCAGATCCATAAATCCAATGCTTGTCCATGAGTCCCTCTTCAGACTCACGAAGCCACATGCAATGATGCAGAATGCAGGAAGATCACAGGCCAGTTTATGCAAAGTCACGTGGATCTGAAGTTGCTGGAAACACGGCAGGGCTGCAGCAGCTCTCAGGGTGGCCAGCAAGCAGGAGAGGGAATGTAAGGAAAGAGGGAAAGCTTCCCCGGGCCCTCTTCATGAGAAGGCATGCCCACAGGAGGCACCATAAGCTGTGGTCTGATTGATAGTTTAGATATCACTCCTACGCTTTTACATGTCTTCAAGGTGACATGAAATTCATAACTACCACAGCCCTGGAAACCCAAAGTGCTAGTTCTCTTCTGTCCAAGAGAGTTGCCAAGAGTAGGAACCAACTTGGTTCAGTGGGGGATAGAATTCTAGAACCTCATCACACCATATATCAACCCTCCTGGTCAGTTAAAGAATTAAGCAACTATGGGTATATCCCCTTATTTTCTATAAACTTTTAATCATATTTTCTGTGGAAGGGAGTTTTTAGTGAATTGCTTGATTTGGCATTTTCCAGGCTGTCTTTGCTTCCCAGCTCTCATTGTTCATCTCAGAACACTCATTCTTCCCCCGTCTTCAAGAGCTAGTTTGGTAGTCCGTATTTTACCCGACAACTGCTTCGGGGAATATCTTTCCCATAGATATTTGGATTCATTAGAATTGAACCTTAATCTTGCCACCCATCTTTCCTGATACAACACTCTGTCTTCTCCATTGGTCCTGTTCTGAATTCCTTATATTTGCTCAATCACATCCTCTGTGAAAACAAGACAAAAGAATCACTGATGCCTTTGAACTGTGTTTGCCGATGAAGAACATTGGACTTCAGAAGAGTGAACAGAACAGCCTTGGAAGAAAAGCCAGCACATTGCTCCTTAAGGGTGAAGACGAAGACATGGCAGCTTACTCACTTTTCACAGAAGAGACCAATTGCTAGCAATGAATATTCTGATTGGTAAAGCCAAGTCAGCCAAAAGGAGGGAAGATCTCTAGGCGATGGATCACGCAGTGCCCTACAATTGACTCAACCCTACTGCTGTTCATGAGGATGGCAGAGGACTGAATACTGTTTTGTTATGAATAAGGTGCCCATGAGTAAGAGCTGGCTTGGCAGCAGCTGAAAATAATATTCCCCTTCATTCTGCCTCACACCTTACACCTCATCTCCATCTGCATCCTCATTGGGAAGACACTCACTGGGAATGGCTTCCATCCATGGGCTTTGGCATATTTAACTCCACTCCCAGTCAAGAGTGACACACTCCTAGATCCAGTCACATTGGACTCTTCTGCCCCAGGATGAACAATGCATGTGCCCACTCCTCTTCCTGCCCCTTACCTTCCTAGGACAAGGTGGCATCATGTGCACCAAACCCCACTGCCATAGAGCCCATTCTTATTCAGAGAGACCCTGTACAGGGTGTGAATCTTTCTAAGAGTAGATAACCTCATCATTCTGCAGAGGAGTGGTTGGTGGTTTTGAATCACCAACCATGTGGTCAGCAGTCCATCACTTCCCTGACCTTGCACTATGTATAAAATAACATCAAACCTAGGAGCTTCTCCCCCTCATGGGTCTCCACTTCTGTCTTGTTCTACCCCACTCACCCAGAGCCCACAATGTTCCACACAATGTATCTCTGGCAGGAGATATTGAGGAGCTGGGGACAGCAGGGCCACAAGTGAAGCCAGGAGGGCGAGGAGCATCACCATCAAGAGCTCTCTGGTGGGGATGCTCCACTGGTGCAGAGGGACATGAACCTACCTCCTCACCACCGTCCTGCCAGCCTCCTCCCTCCTGTCTTCCTGAAGCCCTGTTCATCCTGAGTGCAGCCAGGGTGTAGGACTGGCCACCAAAGCCTAGCCCTGGTACCAAGTTGTTGATCTAGTTGCATCCATGAAAGATACTTTCCTGCTTAAACACTTGACAAGTCTATTTTAATGCAAGTTTCCTAGGTGTGAAAGTGTCCCCTTGACCCTACCTTGGGTCAGAAGTGGGTATTGTAGAATTATTTTTGCAGAGTGAGTTGTTTCCAACTCATGGCCATCCCACACCCACGGGATTGCCACCCTGCCCAGTCTCATGCCATTCCGAGGTGGGTTGCAGACTGCACTGTTGTGATCCAGAGGGGTTTTACTGACTGGATTTCAGAAGTGAGTTCCCGGGTCTCTCTTCATGGTCCATCCTAGCCTGGAAACTCCAGGGAAAACTGTTCAGCATCATGACGAGACACAATCTTCCACCAACAGAGGTGGTGGCTTTGCATGAGGTGCGTGGGCTGGCAATAGAACCTGGCAATGGGCATTCTGCCTCTGAGCCCCCACTGCCCCCAGACTACACCCATTGTCTTTTTGCTGACACAGCAGACAGTAACCCCATTTATTCCAGAATCGAACTCTGCTCCACAGGGTTTCCAAAGGCTCATTTTCCAGTAGTGGACCACCGGGCCTTTCCTCGGAGGCGCCTTGGGGTGGACTTTTAGTCAATGAGCTCTCGGTGGTGACCTCTTAGGTTTGTGCATGGTTTGTCCCATGAGCCTGGTGCTGTGGTAGGTTTTACACTGGGCTGCTAACTTCAAAGTCAGCAGCTCAAAACCACCAGTTGCTCCACAGGATAAAGGTAAGGCTTGCTCTCCCTGTAAAGAGCCACCATCTCAGAAACACAGAGGGGCAGTTCTACCCTGTCCTGTAGGGCTGCTATGAATCAGCGTGGGCAAGATGGCAGCGAGTTTAGAGTAAGCGCCCATACCTAATATGTTTCATCCCTCCGATCGATCACTGGCACCACCAAAAAATGATAAAGCAAATCTGCTGAGTGATTTCTGCTCACAGTCCCACCGCTTCAGGCGAGTCTGGTTTGCGGAATGAGATGAGATCTCCCCACGACCCAAGGGCAGCTCCCACAAACTGGTATGGAGGTCTCTTAGGAGTGACTCCTCTAAGGATCAACTGAGAGGGGCCGAACTCTCCCCTCTGTCCAGGAGAGCCCGATCCTATTGCCAGCCAATGCCCCTCATGCAAAGCTACCAGCTGCTTATGGAATGCATTCAGTGACAGTACACACGTGGAAAATTTCAGAACCAGAATAGAAAACCCAAATTGAGTCCCTTTTACCAGCTGGTCATTAAACAACACAAAACAAACAAAGAAGCACCAACGAGGATCTTCATACAACACCTACCATACGAGGATCTTGTTAAGTCGGTTTCGGCTGATCGCAACCCTGTAAACAACCTAATGAGCAGTGCTTGCAGGTCCTGAACGATGCTCACAATTGTCGCTAGATGCCCCGTGCCCCTCTGAGAATGTGTGTCAGTTTGCCTGGCCTTTATATATTGTATCAGTTAGGCGATAATTGCCCACGAGGTTAACAGATACAGCGCCCATAAACCTGCCACAGTCCTGACCTGAGGTGAGGGAGTTTCCTAGGGTGGAAGTTGAATCATCTTTTATCTGACAAGAGACAAGAGGAGAGAGAAAGGATGCAGGCAGGGAAATGAGTACCAACCTACTACCATCAAGTAAGGGGGACAAGACTGGACCAGAGCTCATCTTGGGAACCCAAGGTCTCTACACTGAGACTCTCCAAGATCCAGGGGATGATTGATGCCAAGACACATGGACATCTCCAAGGAATGCCAGCTCTCCAGATGCTGAAAGATGAGGGAGAACTTTCCCAGAGCATATATATACAGAGAGAAAAGGCCTTCTCCTGGTGCCAAACCAAGCAAAACAAAAACAACAACAACAACAAAAAAAACTCACTGCCATCGAGTTGCTGCTGACTCATAGAACAGGGTAGAGTTGTGCATGTGAGTTTCAAAGACTAACTGTGTGTTAGTCTGGGTGCACTAGAGAAACAAATCCATAGAGACACATATGTAAGACAGAGTTTTATATACAAGAGCAATTGAATATTGAGAAACACATCCCAGGCAAGTCCATAAGTCCGATATTAGCCCATATGTCAGATGCCAATCTATAAGTTCCTCTTCAGACTCATGAAACACATGCAAAGATGACAAATGCAGGACAATTACAGGCCAGTGGGTGGAAAGACCTATAGATTCAGTGGTGGTGTAAGCATCTCAGCGCTGGAAGGGGGGTCTCCATGTGGCTTCTCCAGCTCAGGGCACTAGTCTAGCTCCACGTGTCTTGTCAGCTGCAATATCTCCCTGGGAGTCCATATGTGTCCCACCTCCAGTGAGCTATTTATCGCCATCGTGCCTTCAAATGAGGTCATCAAGTTCTAACCTGATTGACAGGCTAGACTCCACCCTCCACTCTGAAGTCTCAAACTGACAACAGATTGTGTAGCTACCACAAACTGTTTATGGGAGTAGAAAGCCTGTCTTTCTCCCACAGAGAATCTGGTGGTTTCGAACTACTGACCTGGTGGATGACAGCCCAAAGCGAAATCACTGTGAATTCGCTAGCCTCCTAAACTGTGAGATGGTAAGATCCCCTGTGTTAAGCCTCCTTTGTGGCGTTTCTGTTGGAATAGTACTAAGCATGATGCTTGAACCCACCACTGTAACTGCCACGTTTGTCTGTCTCATTGATGGCTTGCCTTTTTACTGCTGCCCTGACACTTTACCAAGCATCATGTCCTCTCTGGAGACTGGTCCTTCTTGATAATATGTCCAATGCACATGAGACCAAGTCTTTTTGGAGAATCATTCTGGCTATACTTGTTCCAAGACAGATCCATCCATTCAATTTCTCAGTCCATGGCATATGTTTGTATGTCCATGTCCGTATGTACACAGTTGTATCCTCTCACCAGACTGACCCAATGTGTAGGCAGATGAAGTAATCTGAGAAGGGAGATGAGAGAAGGCCACCTGACTGTCAAGCAGAATGCATTGGAAAGTAGATCATTGCAGATACAGTTGTTACTGGTTGGACTCAGTTATTGTTGCTGGTGTTCTTTACAAAACGTTTTTCTGTATATCAATCCAGGATAGGCAAATCTATAGAGACAGTAACTGCACGAATGGTTCCTTAGGTGTGGGACACTCCTGTTGGGGGGAAGTGGGGCGCTGATAACAATGAGGACAAAAATGAGGACAATGTGCTAATGCGGATGTGTGGTGATGACTGTGCAACTCTTCCTGATGTGATTCAACTGCCAGGTTGTGCGATATGTGAATTACAAGCCAGTGAAACTGCTGGTTTTTTTTTTTTTTTAAGGGATTCCGTATCCAAAGTAGAGGCAAACTCGCTAACAACCTGCAATATGCAGATGGCATGACTTTGATCGTTGAAGAAAGGGGTTCTCAAAGGGGTTACTTAGTGAAATAAATTTTTTTTAAAGAATAGGTTTTAAACACACATACATGTTTTTCAATGTGTGCAGAACTCGAAACTTCAATGACTTACCACTACTGATATTGCGGCGTCAGTTTTCTGTGGAGGATGCCCCGTGTACACACAGTTATGACTCAAGTAGGTTATGCAAAGATCAAAGACCTGCTGGACAAATATTGGTGGGGAGCTACCTGGAGGGGAGCGAGCACTGGAGTTCAGTATCTAGAGAGTTCAGGATACCGAACCTCAAGCTCAACAGCCTGCCAGGGTGTTCGGGGTTTCTGGTGTGGTGACTTACTCCACAGAGCCCCTGGGGAGATGCAGGATTTTATAGGCACACCCAAGGACAGCCAACCACCTGACAAGAGTTCTGGACAAGCCATGCAGAAATTTGGCTCCGTGTCTCCCAGGCCCAGAGGCCCAGATGAGTCTCGATTCTGGGTAATCTAAGGTTTTGAGTTCTTTTCTAGATACCTGTCCTCCTCCACACTCCTCGCTGGCAGTTGCATGGGCTCAGCAGGATCCCTGAGTCCTCTAGAAGTTAGCCTTGGGTAGGAAGTAGCTTAAGTGATGTTCCTGTGACTGCCAGAGCAAGACACCACAAATATGTTGTTGTCAGTTGCCATCCAACTGGTCCCAAATCATCAGGAGGAAACACTGCCCAGTTCTCTTTCATCTTTATAATCATTGCTATGCTTGAGCTCACTGCTGAAGTCTTGGGCTCATCTAGTTGCTTGAGGGATTTCCTCTGGTTGTTGTTGTTGTTGGCTCTCTATGTTATCATATATGATGGCTGCCCCTTTCCAAGGATTGGTCTATCCTGCTAACATGTCTGAAGCACCAGAGACTAAGTCTTCTCACACTTACTTCTCCACCAATATGGGGGCTTCAAACCACAGTCATGTTCGCCCTCACCATTGTGAAGGTCCAAATCCGAGCATCCAAAGGCCCTAAGCAACATTCTTCCATGCCTCATCCAGCTTTCTGTTGGCTCCTGGTGCTCCTCATGATGGAATCTCTCTCTCTCTCTCTCTCTCTCTCTCTCTCTCTCTCTCTCACACACACACACACACACACACACACACACACACACACACACACACACAAACACCACCTTGGTCACAACGTCTTCTCTTCTGTGTCTCAGGAGGAATCAGCCATTAGCTTTAGACTTTACTGGGCTAACTCAACACCGTATCATCTGGAGACCCTGAACTTTGTGAGATTGCAAAAGACCCTTTTCCAAGTAAGGTCACATTCACAGATCCGGGGGTTATATGTGAGGGGATTACCATTCACCCCATTCATTGAGCAAATATACTGCACAGGATCTCTTTAAAAGGCTGGAAAACAGGAAGATCTTACTGCACCTGACCAAAACCATGCTATTTTCCATCTCCTCATATGCCTGTGAGAGTTGGACATTGAATCAGGAAGACCGAAGAAGAATCGATGTGGTTGAGTTGTGGTGCTGGTGAAGAAGATCAAAAGTATGGCAGACTGCCAAAAGAACAAACAAATCTGTCTTGCAATATGTACAGCCATGATGCTCCTTCAAGGCAGGGATGGAGAGACTTCATCTCAATGGGCTTCGGATATGCTCTCAGGAGAAATCAGGGCCCAGAGAAGGATTTCATGTTAGTAAAGTAGAGGGGAAGCCCAAAAAGCAAGGTCCCCCCACAAAGCCAATAGAGACAGTGGCTGAAACAATGGACTCAAATATAAGAACAATGGTGAAGACAGTGCAGGGCTGGGGCAGTGCTTCATCATGTGGAACAGAGGATTGTTATGAGTTGGAACTAACTAGATGGCACCTAACAACAACAATAACAACAACAAGATTCATTTCCTCACACTCCAGGGCATGTTGCCTGCTTCTTCTGAACCCAAGCAGAGAATCTTGGACAAACAAGGTGCGGTGAATGGGCATGTGTGGAGGGAGTCTTTCATGTACCTGAAGGCAACCCACAAAGATCATGGTCTGTAGCCCCCTTGGGGGCTGGCGGTGAGCATGCCTCATAGCTCCCGGGTTTCTCTGGGGCTACGCATCTGAAGGAGGCCTTTGAAGATGGCAGGGGTTCCGCCATATTTGAGCAGGATGGATGGGATAATCAATCCCATTGCATCCTGAGACCCAAGTACCTGGGAGCTCGGTCTGTTCTGTCACTGACTAGTTCTGCTCCATAATTGTATTGCTAGGAGGCCTGCTGGCAGAGTAGATACTTGTTGGGTTGATAACTTTAAACCACCAGCCACTCTGTCAGAGAAGAATGAGGTTTTTTACTCCCATGAAGAGGTGCTACCCCAGAAACCCACAGGGACAATTCCACTCTGTCCTATAGGATCACCATGATTTAAAACAGACTCAAGGGTAGTGAGTTTGGAGTTTGGGAGACCTTCATAAATGAGCACTTTCTCTTATTATTCACCCTATTCAACGATACCAAGGACTAAGGGAAAAGTTTTTTTGTAACTCAATAAACACTTTCATAAACACCTGTAAAGTTTGACCCTATGCACCAAGCCCCTTCCATTTTTCCACTCTGTTTTCATTTTTTGTACATGATCCCAGACTTTAGTATCCAGACTGGTGAGTGGAAAAACCCATTTTGAGAGCACCAACTGAAATGCGACTGATTAAATTAAAGATGGGGAAACTGCCAGATTTAATAGACCAATAGCTTAATTAAAACTACCTTCAATTAAGGCCACAAGAGGAAAGGAGAGGACTTTTAAATCTCCTTCAATTACTGTTGCCAAATACGGACTTCTTAAATTCTCTGCACTTAAGGACACTCTGGTAATGGCGGTACCAGGAGGGAATGGGGGATAGAAAGGGGGAACCGATCACAAGGATCTACATATAACCCCCTCTCAGGGATGGGCAACAGAAAAGTGGGTGAAGAGAGATGCTGGGCAGTGTAAGATAAGATAAAATAATTTATAAATTATTAAGGGTTCATGAGGGAGGGGGGAGTTGGGAGGCAGGGAAAGGGGAAAAAGGGAAATGAGGAGCTGATTCCAGGAACCCAAGTGGTAAGCAAATTTTGAGAATGATGAGGGCAACAAATGTATATAAGTGTGCTTTACACAATTGATGTATGTATGGATTGTGATAAGAGTTGTATGAGCCCCAATAAAATGATATTTTTTAAAAAGGACACTCTGAGTCTGCAGAACCCCTTTGATGCAGGACTGCTGAGCACCAAACAGCCCCCTGACCCATCCTGCGGAGCCAGGTGATGTAGGCCCTGCCAGATGGGGCATCAGGCTTGCAAGGGGCCAGAAGTTGCTCTCCCAATGGCAGGCTGGGGAAATAGCCAGGCTGGGGAAATAGCAGCTGGAATCAAGACACACAGGAGTGAGACATTCTGTTACTATTTACAGTTGCAGGTGCAGTTGGATCAGGGACTTCAAGGTACTGCTGAGGCTGCTTTTCCCCCAGCTCTACTTATTGTTCCCTCTAGGTGAACTTGTCAGCTCCTGTGATCAGTCAAACCCTGTCCCCATGTGGCTACGGTGAGAACAAACAATAGTGCAAACCCCAAATAATGACCTTCAAAACCTGGGCTGTCCCCCCTTGAGCACCTTCAACATCAGACCACACCACACCAAAGCACATAGGCGTGTGCACGCACACACGTGTGCACACACACGCACATACACTGCTGCTGCTGCTGTCCAGTAGCTTCTGACTAACAGCAACTCTGTGTGCACAAAGCTGGGCCAAAGGGCCAAAGGGATTTCAAGGAGATCGCCACACCTTTCTTCCTAGCCTCTTCTGCGCAGGCTCAAACTGCAGATGTCTTCGTCAGACCTGGGCGGCTCCGCCTTTTGCATTGCTCCAACTATGTGGACACAGGAACGCTCGTTCACTGCACAGAGGTTGTCGTTGGTTCGTCTCCCTTTCCTTTTGGGACTGTGCCCTTGTACAAGACATGACACTTTTGAATCGAGGGTAATAATCAGAGAACAGTTGTCCAAGGAAACCTCCCTGGGGCCAACTCCACCTGGGGCTTCACTACATTCCCGGGCTCATCCAGCTATGTGAATCCAAGTTCAACGAGGTGCTCAGATCTCTGGCCTCATTTCAAATCCAGACCGTGGTCATCAACTCCCAGTTAACTAACCATTCACTCACAGTTAGTTAACAGGCATGGACATACAACCTGGGGAGGACATTAGCTTCTCTAACAATCGTTTTAAGGATTCTGTTCTAACATGGGGAAATACCTGAAAGGAAAACAGCTGTTCCGTATTATTCCAATACAATTACCACTAGCTCTTTAATTCACTTTGAAGGTCGAAAGTTTACAAGGTTACCTGTTTCTTGGCTTTAGTGTTAACCCCTGTGGGAGGGACATGGAATGATTCTGGCAAAGCAGATGAGGAAACGGATGGGTTCACATGGACCTGTGTGCATGCATGTGTGTGTGCGTGAGTGTGTATGTGTGTGTGTGTGCGTGAGTGTGTATGTGTGTGTGTGTGCACGTGTGCAAGCTTGAACAGCTAAGTCACTCTCAGGGGCAAATGTCCCCACTTAGGATCCTGTCTGCAGAGTTTTGTTGTTGGACTTTTCATGTGACTCCACCCATGAGTGGAAATGCTAATAAAACCAACCAGACTCCAAAAGCTCTCAATAATCAACTATTGGGTTGCATATCAACTAAGAAAATGCCTTCTTTTGTGATTGGGGACTTGGTGGTTCCATTTCCCAATGATCCATGATAAAAATATTAACTCCTTTGCCACCCCATTGGATCTGCCTCCAGGGACCCCACTGGACATAGTCAACATGCTGCACAGGGTTTCTGAGACTGTAAACCTTCATGGAAGCAGACAGCTTCACCTGTCTCCCATGCTGAGTGTGCAATGAGGACCTTTTGCTTAACAGCCAATTGTTTTCCCCATTGTGCCTCCAGGCCTCTGAAAATACGAGTGTTGTTGTTAGGTGCTGTCGGTTGTTTCTGAGGCACAGTGACCCCCATGCACAACAGAAGGAAATGTAGCCGGGCCTGCGCCATCCGCACGATGGCCATTCTATTGGGGCCCATTGTTGCAGCGCTCAGGCATCCCGTGCAGTCGGGTCTTCTTCCTTGTAGCTGCCCTTCTACTTTCCCAGGCATGAGGCCCTTCTCCACGGGCTGGTCTCTCCCCATAGCACGTCTCTTGAGTCCCCCTTTTCCTAGGCAGAGTACCCCACTCACGGTGGCCTATACAGGGCCCACTTTTTACACCACTTTGGCAGCTCCAATGACCGGAGCAGGCTAGCTGGCCACCCAAAGTGTGGCAATCCAAGTCCACCCAGAAACACTTGGGTCAAAAGGTCCTAGCGGTAGCCAACTGCAGAATAACTGACCTCACTGAAATCCTGGGGAGCTCAGTTCCCTTCTGAGCCACTGGGTCCCCAGGAGTCTGAGTCAACTCAAAGACAACAGGTTTAGGTTGGTTTGTCTCCCTCCATTGGTGTCCCCTGAACTTAATCCTAGTGCAGGACTGAGGGAGAGTTGCTGTCCTATGATGGATTTTGTGGGTCCCCTACACCTGCAGACCTGTCAAGAGTCCTGGGTGACTTGCCATGGTTGTGAAAAAAAGATCACTCTTGGTGAATCCAGACAGACAGCCCAAGACATCTGTTTCTGGGCTCCGCGCTGGACATTGGAGGAGATCAGGGTTTGTCTCTGTATTTGAGCTTAAATTCTGAACCCCCTAGTTTGCAGAAGACGATGGATAACTTTGACAGCCCAAACCATTAGGAATATCCCCAGAGAGATTGAGCCTCCATTGAATGCCTTCAGATTGTTAACTAAAGATGTGGAGACTCGGCTTCAGGTGGAGTGCATTGGAAATTGGGTCCCTCCCCTTCTCCCCAGTCAGCCCAGGGACTGCCTGCTGGGTGCAACCTTGACGGAGATCTCTGAACTGGGGATAGTACCCAGGGTCCTCCAATCATGAGTCAGTCTTACCCTGATTGCCTTGGCTGGAGGGCCCTGGACTACTGATGTAAGTTCTTCTATCGAACAATGTTTGTGTTCCAATTAGGTTCCCACCCTATTTTTGTACTCCCACCTATAACTGTGATGCACTGACCAATCATAAATATATGGCCGTTTCCTTTGTGTCCCAGGCCTAATTCCCTGTGAATTGGCAGGCTCCACTCTGACCTCGTGTCCATGACTTCCCTCATCTTGAGGTGTCTCTGTCTCTGTGTTGTCTTTGTCTCTTTAAGACTTAATACTCATCCTCCTTGACTTATCATTGAGATTGGGATCTCCTTTGCACTTTAAAACACCCACTCTCCTGGAAAAATGCAAGGGCTGATTCATTAACAGTTGAAATCAGATCAACCCAAAACCCCCTGCCACCGAGTATATCTTTACGGGAGGAGATGGCCCCAGAGTCCTTCGGAGGAGGGAATGGTGCGTTGGAACCACCGGCCTTTCAGTAAGCAGTCCAACACTTACCCAACTTTGCCAGCAGGGTTCCCCTGAGGAGGGCCACCCACTGCCATTGAGTTACTTCTGACTCACAGTGAGCCTGTATAGGATTTCTGAGGTTGTAAATCTTTATGGGAGCAGGAAATCTCATCTTCCTACTGTGGAGCAGCTGGTGGATTTGAACTGCTGACTTAGCTTGTGCTTAGCTGTCTGATGCTTACCCAACAGCATCACCAGGGCCCCGTGAGGAGGGTGACAAAACCAACAAAAACAAATTCACTGTCATGGCGTTGCTATTGCTTTGGTTGTATAATGATTAAGACAGGGCTTTCTAGTCCTGTAAACAGTTACAGGCTCAGAAACTCACAGGGGCAGGTCTAATCTGTCCTAAAAGGTCTTTCTGAGGAGCTGGGGGTGTGGGGGTGGGGTGGGTGGGTGGGAAGGTGTTGGTGTGTTTACCTGGCTCGGAGATAAACTTGTTCATTGCAGCTCTTGTCTCTGAGCTGTGGCCCCAGAGAAGAGAGCAGGTGGGTAGCTCACCTCCTTAGGAGATTTACCAAGAGCCTGAGAAGCTTCCGTCTTCAAGAAAACACCCTTAAGTTTCCCTACAGTTAATTAACAAGTCGGGCAGTATCATATAATTGTATCTGCAGCCCAAAGTGTTTAATGAGAGAACCAATGTTTGGCTTGGTGGGGGAAGTGTCGAGAGAGGTCTTTCATTTCCAGGCTGGTTCATCGTTTAACGTGTCTCAGCACCGGTATTCTATTATCAATTAACAAGGGAAAGTAAATGAACAGTGGGGTTTTAATTGCCCATAATGACTTGGTGTTCCTAAGTATTTTACAATGGACTGCGATTTGCCTGAAAGTGTTGGCATTTAGTGAATAGAGTTTATGCTAATTTCCTCCCTCACCCTTCCTCCACCGCCAAGTCATCTTTGTAGCAAGAAGTTCTGAAGGCCCTAAGAATTCTGAACTGAAACAAAGCTATACATAAAAGTGCTTAAAATGTATCTGTTTGTCTTTGTTTCAATAGGAATCCAAAACAAAGTTAATCTGATCAACAAGGATCAATGGGAAAAGTGAGGGGAGATTCGCATTTCTTTGAAGCTAGTAAAGACGCGGCCATAATCCCCCAAACAATGGAGACCTTTAATTCTCGGGCTCCAGTGCTGAAAGTCATTGTGAAGTGGGATTTGCTGGGTTTCAGGTTTTAATTTGAACTGTACAAGCAGGTGCAGTATGGGAGGGAGCTCTGGGTGATTACACTGTTGCCACTTCTGGCAAGTGAAACTCACCCCTAATCCAACTTTGCGCATTTGATCGCAGGGAGCCTGCTCACCCTGGCTTTCTTTTCATTTTGTTTTCTTCTCCAGGTTCTTCCTGCAGTCTGACATGGGATCTTCTGGGGTAGGGGGTGGGTGCGTTCGGGGGTGGGGGAATGAAAACAAGCCAAGGGATGCTCCCTTTCAGAGCTTCGGAGGTGGGGGGTGGGGCGGACAGGGCAGGGCGAGGATTCACCCAGTGCATTCTAACCTAAGCAGAAAACTATGCCGACAGGAATATCCTAAGTGCGCTGGGTTCAGAAATACCTGTTTCTGAAGCAAAGGAGATGATCACATAGTCCTTTGAAGACAGGCAGAACCCCCTACCCCCCCCCACCCCGCCACCCCATGGTTTGTGCTCAGCCTGGTCTCTGAGGCAGGGCTCAGAAAGCATCTTTCCTAGTTAGGGTGGGGGGAAGGACTTGGCCACTTGCAGTCTGTCTGTCTCTTTCTAAATAGCCCAAACCAAACTCAACTGCCCTCAACTGCATTCCAATTCATGGTGACCCTACAGGACAGAGTAGAACTGCCCCTGTGGGATTTTGAGGCCGTGACACTTTATAGGGGTAGAGTGCCCTCCACCTTTCTCCCATGGAACAGATGGTTTGGAACTGCTGACTTTGGACTTAGCACAGGCAGCTTGAAAACCATACCATCTATGGAGAAGATGCCAACCAGAGCTCTGGCATTTGATCCCAAGAGGCCCTCAGAGTTCCTATTGTTCACATTGGCAGGGGTGGGGTCACAGGGGGAGAGGTGGTGATAGGCAGAGACAATTCGCCCTTGGTGTGGCCTGCTCCTGTTCCTATTGATGTCCCTCCTGGTGACTGCAGAAGATCCTTCCAGAACCTGATTGTGTGGTGTTGATAGACAGCTTCCATCTCAGTCTGATGAACACTATCCCATCTTATTCATGCGCATCCCAGTGGCACAGAGCAGGGAGAGCAGGGTCTCTGTCTCTACTTGTAGGTGAGATACCTGAGACTCACCCTATGACCATGTACCCCCAACAGTGGCCTGAGAAGTGATGTCCCTCTCCATGAAGTCAACTCCAAAGGGGCTGGTGTCACATGGGCTTCACTGTAGGAAAATGCTTTCCTTCTCGAATCATCCATCTCCCGTGGGTCACCACACATGTTCTGAGATGTCTAGCATGAACGAGACTCTAGACTTGGTTCTGGTGAGGGAGAGGGATAAGACTTTGCTCTAGGGAGCCGAGAACAGCATGGCAGAGGTAGATTCAGCTAATGGTGCGTTCCCAACACCTGGGAAGTGCAGGGATATTCCCAACACCTGGGAAATGCAGGGAGCATTCCTGGGTAGCATTCCTGGTTGCCAGCTAGGTCAGTTTCCTCGAGGTCTCTCAGGAGCAGGATGACGGACTGGTCAGCTTCAACTGGCAGGAGCCAGTCTTGTCAGGGACTGTGGAGGGCTGGCTCTCTTGTAGGAAAGCCAACAAGCAGAAGAGGCTTAGAGGACTACAGGCAGCATGAAGATGCTGTCTGCTCCTGGGCGCTAGAGAGAGTGGTCGCATGTTGGGCTGTGATCTGCATGGTCAGCATTTGGAATCCACCAGCAGCACCTCGGGAGAAAAAGATTGGGCTTTCTAGGGGCATCAACAGTTACAGTGTCAGATCCCACAGGGGGTCTCTCTGAGTCAGCGTGGACTCAATGGCAGTGGGTTTGGTCTGGTTGTTGGCCTCCTCTTTCTTCAAGGTCACTGGTAAACTGGAGCCCATCCTGTGGCCACTGGGTCAGTCCACCACAAAGAGGGTGTGGTAGTTACACAATTTCATGTCAACTTGATAAATAAGAATGAAGGGGTGAAGCCTACTCTGTCAATCATATCACAAGGTAACACCCACCAGGAGGATTCTGGGAACTTCCTCTTTTTCTCCTGGGAGAAGGACTACACAGTCTCTCTCTCTGCTTGACCTTCCTGTTGACCAGCTATGTGGCCTGATGGCAGCCAGCATCCTGGAAGTGCTTCCATCACCTTTGAATCCACAGGACTTTCCACCCACAGGCCTGTGATCTTCCTGCATTCGGCATCAGGCGTGAGTCTGAAGAGGAATTTATAGACTGGTATCCTATATACAACCTAATATTGAACTTATGAATTTGACCTGGACTGGGTTGGGATGTTTTCTTTTTTTTTAACAATTTATTGGGGCTGATACAATTCTTTTCACAGTTCATACATATACATACATCAATTGTATAAAGCACATCTGTACAGTCTTTGCCCTAATCATTTTTTTTCTCTTTTCTTCTTTTACATTTTATTAGGGACTCCAATAACTCTTACCACAATCCATACATATACATACATCAATTGTATAAAGCACATCCATACATTCCCTGCCCCAATCATTCTCAAGGCATTTGCTCTCCACTTAAGCCCCTTGCATCAGGTCCTCTTTTTTTCCCCCCTCCCTCCCCTTTCCCCCCTCCCTCATATGCCCTTGGTAATTTATACCTCGTTATTTTGTCATATCTTGCCCTATTCGGGGTCTCCCTTCCCCCCTTCTCTGCTGTCCCTCTCCCAGGGAAGAGGTCACATGTGGCTCCTTGTAATCAGTTCCCCCTTTCCAACCCACTCACCCTCCACTCTCCCAGCATCGTCCCTCACGCCCTTGGTCCTGAAGGTATCATCCACCCTGGATTCCCTGTACCTCCAACCCTCATATGTACCAGTGTACAGCCTCTGTCCTATCCAGCCCTGCAAGGTAGAATTCGGATCATGGTAGTTGGGGGGAGGAAGCATCCAGGATCTGGGGGAAAGCTGTGTTCTTCATCGATACTACCTCACACCCTAGTTAACCCATCTCCTCTCCTAAGCCCCTCTGTGAGGGGATCTCCATTGGCCGACACTTGGGCCTTGGGTCTCCACTCTGCACTTCCCCCTTCATTTAATATAATATATATATACACATACATATATACATATACACATATATACACATACATACACACACTTATATCTTTTTCTTTTTTTTGCATGATGCCTTATATCTGGTCCCTTGGGCACCTCGTGATCGCACTGGCCGGTGTGCTTCTTCCATGTGGGCTTATTTGTTTCTGAGCGAGATGGCCGCTTGTTCACCTTCAAGCCTTTAAGACCCCAGACACTATCTCTTTTGATAGCCGGGCACCATCAGCTTTCTTCACCACATTTGCTTGTGCACCCATTTGTCTTCAGCGATCCTATCATGGAGGTGTGTAGTCTATGATATGATTTTTTGTTCTTTGATGCCTGGTAACTGATCCCTTTGGGACCACTCGATCACACAGGCTGGTGTGTTCTTCCATGTGGACTTTGTTGCTTCTGAGCTACATGGCCGCTTGTTTATCTTCAAGCCTTTAAGACCCCAGTCACTATCTCTTTTGATAGCCGGGCACCATCAGCTTTCTTCACCACATTTACTTGTTCACCCACTTTGGCTCCAGCCGTTGTGTCGGGAGAGTGAGCATCATAGAGTTCCAATTTAATAAAAGAAGGTATTCATGCATAGAGGGAGTGTTTGAGTAGAGGCCCAAGGTCCTTCCGCCACCTTAATACTTGACCTATAAATATCGACACAAAGATCTATTTCCCCAACCTCCTATATATATTTGCATGTACATGTCTTTGTCTAGACCTCCATGAATGCCCTTTGACTCCTAGCTCTTTCCTCCATCTCCCTTGACCTTCCTCCTGCCCTACTACCATGCTTCATCGCCACCTGGGCTAGAGTATACCTCTTCTCTAAGCAACCTTACCCTTGATCATTTCCCATCAGGCCTGCCACTCCCCCTTCTCTACCCTTTGGGGTCCCATGTTTTTCCCTTGTCCCTGGGTTTGGGAGGCTGGCCCCAGCACCATAAATTAAGTGGATTCCTGCCCCTCCCCCGAAAAGAACTTGTTCCAAAGGACGACATTGACCCTGCAGCTATGGGAGATGGACATATTTGATCAGAGCACACGGGAGCAGATGAAGGGGCAGGAGGAGAGAGTGGAGCATAGCCTGGCCCACCAGGCCGTGATGATGATGTTCCTGAGTAGAGCAGCCAGTCCACAGAGAGAACAACATGGCTGGCCCTACTATGAGACATGATGCCCCTCAGTGACTAAGGGCGATACAGGGGACAGCACCGGAGACACAATGTGGGAATTGCACCTGACCTGATCCCACCACACCGAGGCAAATCACTGGGGGAGTGCAGCGGAACAGCAAGGGAATGGAGTGGCAAGGTCCCCAGGGAATGCTGAAAGTGGACTTTGGGGCCAGGGCGTGGTGCCCCAACAGACTGGACTGGAAAACGCTCCTAAGGGCCAGCAAAGATCCCTGAACTAACTACAAGCTTTTCTCTTGTGAACTGTTTTGTTCTGTTCTTTTTCAGTGGTTTGTTTTGGTTGTTTTGTTGTCTGGTTGTATACTGTTGCTTTGTGTTCCTCTGTCTAGTTTTTGTGCATGTTAGTGACTCCACAGGTCTGTCTGAATAGGACAGGCTGGATGAACTATCTGGATGAAAAACAACGGGACCGACAGTTCCAGGGGGACTTGGGGTGGGGGGTAGGGGGGGTAAGGAAGTGGGATGTTTTCTTAATATACAATTACTTTTGGATATAAAATTCTCTCTTATGCACGCATTAGTGTCTCTAGATTTGTTGCTCCCATCCATCAGGACTAACATAGAGAGTCCTTTCATCTCCACTGTCAGCCCTCATGTCACTTGAGCAACAGGCGCTGCTAGCCCCTGCCCAAATTGGTGCTTGGAGGAGCCTCAGGGCTGGAAGATGGTGGCAGACGTTTTTCCCCAAGGAGCCCCGGTGTTGCAGTGGTTACCAAGCTCAGCTCTCTGCCAAGAGGTGAGGAGGTGGAACAACATGATTAACAGGCTAAAGGATAAAAGCATGGCAGTCTGCTTCTGGAAATGGAAGCATCTTAGAAACTCTATCCTTGAAACTAACTGGATGGCCGTGGATCTGGTTTAGAAAGGTGTGCCCATTTGAACCATGATCCTGTACTCTGGTGAGGCCAGTACCCTTTGGCTTTCACCTGAACTCCCCAAACCAGGCCTCCACCCCCACCCCAGCCTCCTTGACAGGCCCACTCCTCAGAAGAGTTTTGGTTCCTGGCATCTCTGCCTTCCTTCGGGGACCTGCCCACGCCTGTGGCACTGGAGTTCACTTGGGGGCTTTGAGGTCTTGTCGCAGTGCCTTCCTGCATGGTTTGCTCTCTGCTGTAACGCAAAGGTCGGAGGGTTGAGTTCGCTCAGCAGCAGAGTGGAGGAAAGGTCTGGAGAACTGAGGTCAAGGCCCTGAGAACCCTGGGGGGAGGTTCTGCTTTATCACACATGTGACCATCATGATTCTGAATCCAAGCAATGCAAACAACATTTCTTTTTTTAAAAAATTGTGTACATCAGAGGAGCTGATACCAAGGACTCAAGGAGAATGTTTTGAAAATGATGATGCCAACCTAGGTACAAAAGTACTTGAGGCAATTGATGTATGGATTGTTACAGGTGCTGGAAGTGTCCCCAATAAAATGATTTATACATATAAAAATGTGTACATCATAGAGACAGGGGAACTGTGCAGTCTTCCCCCTACATTGTCATGAAAGGTTCGACCCTTCACACAGTTCTGCTTTTACAGTATGTTTTAGCTCCAGGATTCTTGGGTCAGCAGCTGGTGGTGACTCAATAAATCCATCCTGGATGGATGCATGCAATATTTAAAAAACCCAACGTGTTGTTGTCCAGCCAACACAAACTCATTGTGTTAGTCTGGTAGACTAGAGAAAAAAATTCATAGACTCTCATATGTGCATAAGAAAGAGCTCTCTATAAAAGAGCAATTGTGTGTTGAGAAAACATCCCATCCCATGTCCAGATCATATGTCTGATACCAATGTATAAGTTCCTCTTCAGACTCATGCAACACATGCAATGACACAGAATGCAGGAAGATCCCAGGCCAGTGGGTGGAAAGTCTTGTGGATCCAGTGGCGGTGGAACATCTCAGCACTGGCAGGGGTCTCCACATGGCTCCTCCTGCTCTAGTATATAGCTCAATGTGTCTTGCCAACAGGAATGTCTCACAGGGAGTGAGTGTGTCCCACATCCAGCGAGCTCTTTATCTCCTTAGTGTCTCCAAATGATGTCATCAAGCTGTGACCTGATTGACAGGCTAAACTCCAACCTCTTCATTCTTAAGTTGACACCAGATTATGTAGCTACCACACTCATGATGCCCCCATGGACGTCATCATTGAACTGTGTGCCATGTGGTTTTCAAAGGCTGAGGCTTTTTGATAAAAATTACCAACCCTTTCTCCCGTGATTCCTTCCAGTGACTCCAATGACCTGGCTCCTGTTTACCAATGAAGCCTGTTGCCGCTTTGTCGTTCCTGGGGACTTCCATTCCAGCACAGTATATGGTACTCCTGCTAAATATTTCTCTGCCCTGTAACCCACCCCTACCTCCTCTGCTTTGGTGGTCTCACCGTGGAACCATTAGACAGGCGTGCACGATGACTGACAAACCAAGGGTCCTATTGCTGCTTGGCATGGGCTCCTTCCTGCACTGTGCCAAGATGAAGCTGCCTCACACATTTTCACACTGCCTTTGGGTTTTTGCGAAGTCCCAGGAATGACCTCAGGATGGCTGTTTTGCAATTCTAGCTAGCCCTGATGTTGGAGGGGCGTGACATTGCGAACATTTCTCACCTCATTTCTCCTGAGCCTCCAGGAGGTGACTCCTGGCCCGGCTTCCCTGATGGCTGAGTCTTTGTAGGACCAGTCCGTTACCATGGGAGCCACTCTGATCATGGCCACCCCAAGCATGTCAGAGTAGAGTGGTGCTCCACACGGTTGTCGAAAGTTACTCTTACAGAAGAGAATCGCCAGGACTTTCTTCTGAGGCATGTCTGGGTAGACTTGAAATGCCAACACTATGGAGAGCAGCAAGCATGTTAGACATTTGCACCGCCATGTTGCCGTTGGTCATGGATGCCCTTGTATCTGTTGAATAGAACAGAGCCAAGCAGTGCCCGGTCCTGCTCCATCCTTACCACCCTTATGATGTCTGAGACCATTTGTGGCAGCCACTGTGTCAATTTCCTGGCCCACCCAAGAGCCCCCAAGCCCCTTTCTTGGAAGCTTTCCTCCTTGCCTAGATTTTCCCTCTCAGGGCCTCTGGACTGGCCATGCGCTTGGTCAGTCTTCTGGCCAGTTTGGCACTGCGAAAGCAAGGAAGGGCCTCCTCCCAGGAGGGCTCCTTGGGTTCGTTTTCAGGCGCTCTGAGTCTCCAGCCAGGCTTCTCCTTTCTCACGTCTTTGTAGGAGCTTTCATTAAAGCCTTTCATCTTTCCCTCTTTACAATGGTCTCTGCCTCACTCCGTTCTCATTTGCGCCTAATGAGACCTTGTTTGTGCTGTGATCTTTCTTTAACTAGGACTTGCTTTGTGGGCTGAGCCTCTGCCTGGCCGAGCTCACAGAGGCAGGCTTTCTTCCCTGGCCCTCTGGGTTTAGCTTTTCAACCTCGGCAGGCAGCTCTGCTGTGCCCCCTGGTTTCTGTGCAGCCTCCAAGTGGACCACTCAGTTATTTTAAAAAGTTTTCTTTCTTCGCCCCTCCTCCTCTTCCACACACACTCTCTCTATGTCCCCTTTCCTGTCTCTGTCTCTCTCTCCCACCCTCCCTCTTTTTCTGCTCCCCTCTTGCTCCTCTCTCTCAGCCCTTTCTCTCTCTCCCTTCTCTCCTTCTCTCTCTGCCTCAGTCCTTACTTTGTTATTTAATATTTTCCCCAGGTCAGAGTCTGCCCTTTTGGAATTCAAAGTTCCTGGACAATCCACAAGGAACACCCCCTCTCCCCTTTTCAAGGAGGAAAAACAAAAGCTTCAACACAACAAATCGAATCTCAGGCGGCAGCAATCCCTGTGTGCAGACCCTGGTCCCCTCCTGTCACTTCCTGGATTGGAGGGTCCCAGCGCCATTTAAATGGTGAATTATGTGCTCCATCCTCCTGCCAGTCAGAATAATGAGTTGTTTTCTCAGGGCTCTTGTGAACACAGTGGAGGATTCTTCCTGGCTTGGCTGGTGGTCAACCAGGAAAGCTCGTGAAAAGGGGCTGCTTTCTCTCCAGTATCCAGTCCCCAGCGAGAGGGGCTGGGGGTCACGGGCAGAGAGAGCGGGCTTCTCTGTCTGGATACCCTGGGAACAGCGACTGAACCTCTTGGTAGAGCAGGTACAGCAGCTGAGGACAGACCGAGCTCAGTGGACTGCTCTGTGCTTCACTGTGCCTGTCCTTGTAGACAGTGTGTGGTCTGCGACGTGGGGGCTGGTGACAGCTTTGCGTCCAGCAAATGGACCGGTGTCCCTTTTCCTACCGTGTGTGCTGTAGTTCATGTCCCATTCTGGCCATGTCTCAGATGATCTCAAACTCTTTAAAAGTAATGATATTGTTCTTTTAAAGGGTTTGATGGGCCAGGGTGGCACTTTGAAGATGGAGGTGGGCCTGACGCAAGCCATCTTATTTTCACTCACTTCACATGAATAGGCAAGTCGGACATGGAGGAAGGAAGAAAAGAGAAGGATGAACACATCTGAACAGCAAGATTGGCAAAGAACATAGGACATACACAGACGGCCAGAACAACGGACACATGTGCATGGAAGAAGTCCAACCAGAATGTTCCTTAGAAGTGAGGTTGGTGAAACTTTGTATCTCCCACTTTGGACATGCTATCAGGAGACACCTGTCGCTGGAAAAGGACCCCAGGTTTGGTAAATTAGAGGGTGGCAAAAAGGAGGAAGAGCACCTATTATCAGAATGGCTTAGGGCTAAGGAGTGTCTTAGGAGCCGGAAATAACTTGATGGCACTTAACAACAACAACAACCTCTTAATACTCATGGTCTTTGAAGTGGTTCAGGCTATTAGAGGACACCTATAGGACAGATTAGAACTGCCCCCATGGATTTCTGAGACTGTAACTTTTAATAGGAGTAAAAAGCCTCAATTTTCTCCTACCAAGTGGACTGTGGTTTCGAACTGCTGATCTTAAGGGTTAGCAGCGAAACAGCCAACACCAGGAAGGTCCCTTGCTCTTAATAGACTATCATCCAAAACAATGATAAGACCACACCCATCAAGTCCATTGTGGCTCATCACAGCCATTTATAGCAGGGGTCCTCAAACTTTTAAAATAGGGGGCCAATTCACTGTCCCTCAGACCGACCAATGGAGGCCCGGACTATAGTTTTTAAAAAAAGCTATGAACAAATTCCTATGCACACTGCACATATCTTATTTTGAAGGGAAAAAACAAATGGGCAAAAGCACTCCGCGGGCCTTATAAAATGTCCTCAGTGGGCCGCCTGTGGTCCGTGGGGTGTAGTTTGAGGATGCCTGATTTATAGAGTCCTCAGAACTGTAGCTCCTGATGAGGACAGACCTCTCCTTCTATTTCCCCCATGGAGGAGTAGGTGAATTTGCAGTACCAAGCTTGTGGTTAGCAGCCTCTTTCTTAGTCCCCAGTTCTTTATAGTCCAACAAACTCCATAACAACTCCCAGCCACGAGGCCAATTCCAGCTCACAGCCTGATGGTACAGTGCAGTGTCAACTTAGCTTATCTGTGCACTGGAAAACCCAAACCGTCATGAAATTCACTGCACTGAAATACGCCCTTTATTACTGAGGACTGGCAGAATCTCAGAGGCCTGCCTGTCACCAAACTCATGGCACTCCAGGAGTCGTCTGTCTGACCAAGAACAGCAGAGCCAGGAGACCCTCCTGTCTACTGATGACCATGCTGGGACTACAGAGCCGCTCCACAGAGGCAGCCTTCCTCTGTGCTGGTTTAAATCGAGGCGCCCTGCGGTGTGATGGGCTATGTACTGTTCAGTGATTCAAACGAGGAGGAGAAAGGCGGGCTGTCTACTCCCATAGAGTCTTGGAAACCCAAAGGGGCAGTTCTACTCTTTCATGTAGGGCCACTGTGAACTGGAATCCACTGGATACCAGTGATTTTGAATTTGTGTGTCATGATCTTTAAGGGCATGCTCCTGACTTCCTGTTGAGACTATAAATAGAGCTGAGATTTTAAAGCAGTTCACCATGATGAGGTTCTCTTTCTCTCTCCTCTCCCCACTTCCTCTCCCCTCCTTTAGTTCACTTCTCTGTGGTCTTTAAAGACTCACCTCCCTCCCCCAGGCTACCAAGCCCCAAGGATGGCATCCCTGTTCAAGCAGCCAAAGCACAGAGAGGACCATAGGGCTGGCCCCACCACGAGACATGATGTTCACTCACTGATTTATAGATCTGTGGAGGACAACACTAGAGACTTTGTGCAGAAAGTGTTCCTGGTCTGCCCCATGCACAGTGGGGTAAAACACAAAGGGAGGGCAACAGGGCATCAAGAAGAGCAAAGTAACCAAGTCCCCGCGGGATCCTGAAAATAGATTTCTGACTTGGGGGAGAGGGCTTGGCACCTGATCAGACTTGATTGGAAAACATACATAAGGGTTAGCAGACAGACCTGGAACTACCTATTGTTTTTTTCTTGTTCTGTTTTGCTTTTGTTTGTTTTTCATTTTTCTTTTGCCTTATGTCTATCTGTATAGGATAGGTAGGATGAATAATCCTGAGGAGAAAACAACAGGACAGGCAGTTCTAGGGGGACATGAGAGGAGGGGGAGTGGGAAGCCAACAAACTCAGGGAAAGGGGAACAACAAAGATCTAAAATTGATGGCAAAGAGGACATATAATGCACAGTGCAGTTTAGTCAAGTGCAATGCATCTGAGAGGTATTACTGAGAGCCAAATCGAGGGTGAGCATGATAGTGGGATGGGAGGAAGATGAAAGGAAATAGAGGAAAGAAATAGGATGCAAAAGCTCTTTATTGAGGTATAGCTATTGGCATGCATATATGTAAATATACTAATTTATATCGAAAGGGACTGAGACCAATTTACATATATTTATATGCTAAGCATTACGAGAGCAGACAGATTTGGGACCTCTACTGAAGGCCTCCCTTAACACAAAAACGCCTTGTTCTGATAACCTGGTGCTCTTTGATACTCAACTTTCCTACATATTGCTGAAGACAGAATGGCTGCATAAGCAAATGGGATGAAGAAAGCTGATGGTGCCTGGCTATCAAAAGATATAGTGTCTGGGGTCTTGAAGACTTGAAGTTAAACAAGTAGCCATCCATCAGGGAAGCACATAAGCCCATATGGAAGAAGCACATCAGCATGTGTGAAGTATCAGGTATCAAAAGATCCCAAACAAACAACTATATTGATGGGAATGGAAGGGGAGGAGGGAGCACGGTTGGGGTGGAGACCCAAAGCCCATCTTTAGACGATTGGATATCCTCCCACAGAAGGGTTATAAGAAAGGGATGATTCAACCATGGTATAGTATAGCACTAACAAATCACACATCATTTTTCTAGTTCCTGAATGCTTCCTTTCCCAAACTACCATGACCCAGTTCTACCTTCCAAATCTGACTAAACTGGAGAACACACATTGATACAGATAAGAGCTCTTGACACATGGAATTCAGGATAGATAAACCCCTCAAGAACAGTAGTTGGAGTAGTGATATCATGAGGATAGAGGGATGGTCTGGGAGGGTCAATGGGGAGAAAAGGGGAACTCATCACAAAGTTGGATACATAACACCCATCCCCTTGAAGTGTAAAAGTAAAAAATGTAGGTGAAGGGAGACAACAGTGTGCGATGCAAAATGATAATAATAATATATAATTGATCAAAGATTCATGAGGGTGTAAGGGAGGGGGAAAAGAGGAGCTTATACCAAGGGCTCAAGTAGAAAAAGTTTTGGAAATGATAATGGCAACATATGTACAAATATGCTTGAAGCAATTGATGCATGGAATGTTATAAAGAGCTGTAGGAGCCCCCAATAAAATGATTTAAAAAGTTCCCTCCAAGATCCTTTCATTCTAGAAGAAAGTTGAACCCTTGGAGAATACCATCGTGGCCCCAATCAGATAACAGGGCTAGTAAATACCCATCTCTTTGTGGGATCCCTGGGAACCCCATTTCTACTGACAATGCTGTGTGCTCTCTGCATCCCAATCAACCTAAGGACACTGAAGTTCAAGGGATATCCATAGTGCAGAGTTTGTAAATAGCTTCACTCTCCCTGTTCACAGTAAACGCCTCTCCTAAAGGCTGTTTGGTAAAGTGGAGGGACAGAGAAAACAAGGAAGACCCTCAAGGAAGTGGAGTAACACCAAGGCTGAAACAATGGCCTCTGGCATAGGGACAATTGTGAAGATGGTGCCAGACCGGGCTGTGTTCCATTCGGTTGTGCACAAGGTGACTTACTATAAGTCAGGACTGACTTCATGGCACGTGACGTCAACAACAACCTGAGGGACAGAATTCAAACCCTGCAAGGATTTCCTCTGGCCACATATGCTTTCAGGAAGGTGGGGCCAGCAGGCATTAGGCATTCAGGATATGGAAGTGGGGAAGCTGCAGATGGAAGCCACATGTATTACTGGGTGATCAGCTGAAGGGGGAGTGGGAATGAAGTCGCCCCTCCATGAGTTGGGTGTCAGCTCCCCTGGCTTGTAAGCTCAGTGCCTTTCCATATCTGGACAAATATGGAAAAAGAGATGGAATGGCCATCAGAGAAGGATGGTCATGGAGAATAGGGGATCAACTAGTGCATTCCAGATGTGGAATTTTCCAAGGAATGAGTCTGAAAACAGAAGACTTTAGCCAAATGCAGAATGTGCTCCCTGGCAGGTGAAGCATCAAGAGAGACCTGGCCTTCTTTGGGAAACACTGAGCCTGGCAGAGCAGAGACTTGGTTAGCATTGCTGACACGATAGTCCCCTTAAAGACAAACCAAATATCCCAGCACAGTACCCTGGTGTGGGGTTGGGTTCTCTAGAGAAGCAAACAAGTGATGCTTATAAGTTTAGATTAAAAAAGTAATGTGCACCGTTGTAGAAGTGGATATACCCAGTTCAGTTCAAGTTCATGGATCAGATGTTAAACTGGAACTTTTCCTGACTTGTGTAACTGCCGGAGCAGATGAACCAAGAAGCAAGAAGGCAGAGGGTCAGGCGCATAGCTACAGAATCAAATGAATACAAGGTGAGCTCACCAAATGGCAGGCCATTGACAGCTACCCAGGTGGGGCCATTGGCTCAAATCCTAAGAACTGGAGGTTGATGAGACAGTTGCAAGATCCAGGCCAGCAAGAAGAACTTAGCCTTCCCACAGAGCCTGCTTACATTGGTGTAAGCCACAGTGCCCCCGTAAAACTTCCTTCCAATTGCATCAGGGCTATGGCCTGATTAAGGGGGTGGAACTACACCCCAAACATCCCACCACTGTCTGGCTACTCACAGGAGATACCATCATGGCATTGAGTATACATACTAGATCCCAACATGAGGGATTCCTAGCCTCAACTGTGAAACTCCAGAGAACCCTGGATCAGCCGCGTTTTCACATCTAGCTCTCACAAGGTCTTTCACCTTTGCCCAACACCCAACAGAGAGAATCACCTGCTGGCTGAAAAATGAGGCGAAGTGCTTGACTGCCAACTGGCAGGTTGGCGATTTGAACCTGCCAGCTCTCTGAAAGAAAAAGATCTGTTTCTATCATGACAAGAACCTTGGATTCTCCACAGGGAAGTTGATTCCAATGCCCTGTGTAGTACCATTGTCATCAACTCAAAGGCAACAGGCTTATTTCTTGTTTCTGTCACCTTCTTTCTTTCTTTCTTTTATCTATAAATCATTTTATTGGGGGCTCTCACAGCTCTTATAGCAATCCATACATCAATTGTATCAAGCATATTTATACATGGTATGTTGCCATCATCAACTTCAAAATATTTTCTTTCTGTTTAAGCCCTTGGTATCAGCTCCTCTTCCCCCTCCCTCCCTCCCCCCTCCCACCTCCATCGACTCCTGATAAATGATAAATTATTATTACTTTCATATCTTACATTGCCTGCTGTGTCCTTCAAGCTACTGTCACTCATTCCTTTAGGGAGGAGGATGGGAGTTATAAGTCATTGTAGTAGGTCCCCCATTTCTCTCCCTTCTCCCCCTCCCCTCTTACCCCCTGCTCTCATGGTATCTCCACTTCCACTGCTGTTCATGAGAGGTTTATCTGTCCTGCATTCCATGTGTCAAGAGGTCATATCTGTACCAGTGTACATGCTTCAGTCTAGCTGGATTTATTAGGTAGAACCAGGGTCATGATAGTTGGGGGAAGGAAGCATTAAAGAACTGGAGGAATGTTGAGTGGTCCATCGGTGTTGTGCTTCATTCAGGCTGTCTCATTCTTTCTTTGTGACCCTTCTGTGAGGGAATGTCCAATTACCTACAGACGGGCTTTGGGTCTCCATTCTGACACCCATCATTTGTACTGATATATTTGTTTTGGGTCTTCTGATACTTTCATAAGCCATCATTCAACTCTACTTTGCAGGGATTTTTTTCATCTCAAAGTTCATGAACCAATTGCTGTCCAGTTGATGCCAACTAAGGCAACCGCTTGTGTGGCTGTTAGCTTCCATAGGACTTTTCGTGACTGATCTTTCGGAAGTAGATCTGTCTGTCTTCTGAAGTCCCTCTGGGTGGACTTACACCTCCAAACTTTTGGTTAGCAGCTGAGCATGCATGAACTGCTCATACAACTCAAGAACTCTCAAGACGTATCAAGTTGTCCCTATATCCTTCAGCTAGCCCTACTAACTCAAGTTTGATCACCTCTTAGTTTTATCACTGGGGTCTCCAATCGCTAAATAAACCAGAAGGTTGGTGGAGTCATTCAGGATTCTGAATTGCACAGGAGATTGGAGGGATCTGTGCCCGGGTTGAAGATGGCCTTCCAGGGCTCCTTCTGGTTGGAATGGTGTTGTGTGTAGTCAACGCTTGTAATGGCCTACAGGCCTTGCCTTTCTGAAGACAGACAGACTGACAACAATGTCTGCCATGCCCAGTAGGGCACAAGGCTCCAGGGTGGGGCTCTAAGGAAGGAGTCCATCAGCAGGCAGGTGAGAGAGATGATCAAGACATGGCAACATTGGAAGGGTAATTTTTTCCAGTTCCTGTGTCACCCGCCTCTTCGGGTTGCTCTTCGGAACCAAGCACATTTATGAAGGGTATTTGTCCTCAATTCACAGGGCACGTGCTTCCTGCGGATGGCCAAGAGCACGCGTGAGTATCTGGAGGGAACAAGAACCTGAAAGCATGACCCAAAGCTCCCTCTCACGTCATCCTGCCTCCTCAGTCTTGGGAGCACAGGTGAAGTCACCCCAATACGGGAGCAGAAAGGAGAGCAGCTCAGTTTGGAAACATGTGGACAGCACATGATGCTTCAGAAACACTGGATAGGACATCAAATGAATGCAGCTGTGGGTGCCTCCCCCAGGGTAGGCAGTGGGGGACCATTGGTTTTGGAAAGTCAGGGCAGGTGTGACATGCCAGCTTGAACAGCCTCTGCTGGGGCAAGTGGAAGCCCCATGCCATGTGCAGAAGACAGCACCACCACCACACCGTCGCTCACTTGAAGTGCTGTAACTTACCAGCAATCAGGCCTGAAGCATTGCACCCGGAGACTAGGCAGCAAAGGTTTGTGGTCCCACCCGAGGCCAGGGGTCCAGACACTGCACGATTTAAGGGAAGTGCCTGCCCCCGGCTTGGCTGTGAGATGTGTGGTGTGAGGATCTCTGACTGCTGGTGACTCAGGTGGCCCCGAGAACTGTTGGGTTAGGGCAATTCATTCAGCTGAACAAGGCTCCTGCTTTGCTAGGAAAGACTGGGATCCACCAGGGATTCTGAAATCTTTCCATCTCAACTGAGTCTTCCAGGAACCAAAGGCGCCTCCTCATTTGGATGTACAAAGGTGCCATTCACCCTGTTTGGGGATCTAAGTTGATAGGTGCTGCCAATGGGAGATCAGTGATAGATTTCCCCCTTTTAGGTGGAAGATCGAATGTCACATTGCAATCGATCAATCTGCTGCACAAAGACCCCTTTTAAGTGTCGAAAGGCAAGGATGTTATTTTGAGGGCTAAGGTGCACTTGACCCAATCCATGGTCTTTTCAACAGTCTCACATGCATGTGAAGTACCTTGAACATCGAATCAGGAATGCCGAAGAAGAAATGATGTGTTGAATTATGGTACTGGTGGGGAATATTGAAAGCACCATGAACTGCCAAAAAGAACCAAGCACATCTGTCTTGGAATAGTATAGCCAGAACATTCTTTAGAGACAAGGATGGTGGGACTTCATCTCCAGTGCTTTGGACATGTTGACAAGAGAGGACACCACCCTTGGTAAAATGGAGGGGCGGCAAAAAAGAAGACCCTCCGTGGGGCGGAGTGACACCGTGGCTGTCACAATGGGCTCAAGGGCAGGAACAACTGTGAGGACGGTGCAGGACAGAGCAGTGTTTTGCTCTGTTGTGCTTGCTGTCGCTCAGAGCCGGAGCCAACTCAGAGGCATCTAACAACAAGATGCAGGAGACCTAAGGTTGACTCCTGGCCAGTATACCTCCCATGCAGGTGCCACCTGCAGGCTGTCAGTAGAGACGTGCTCCTTGTTGTGCTGCCAGCCAGGTTGTAGCAGAAATTCCTGATTGAAGTAGACCAGGCAGAAAGGCCTGGCCGTCTATTGTTGAAAGCAGAAGGGGAAAGCCCCATGAATCACCGAAAACAAAAACAAATCCAAACTCACTGCCATGGAGTCAATGATGACTCATAGCAACCCCGCAGGACAAGGGAGAAACACTCCTCTGACGTTCTGAGTCTGTAACTCTTGACAGGGGTAAACACACCACCTTTCTCCCACTGAGCCTTGGGTGGTTTCGAACTGTTGACCTTGTCAGCAGCTCAATTTGTAACCACCCCACCACCAGGACTCTCCCTGTGGATCACAGCGGCAGTCAAATCTGCAGGGGGTGTTGGGGATGGGTGCAGGACTGGGCAGCATTTCCTTCCGTTGTGCCTGGGCTAGCCATGAGTTGCGGACAGATTTCATAACAGCGCACAAGCAGCGGACCAGGAGGCAGAGATTCACGGAGACTGTAGCCGCCAGGTGGCTTGCGAGGTGGTTTGGGAGAGTGTTCCATGAGCACACGCGTAAGGACGTCAGTTATGGCTGCCAGACTGACCGTGGCAGAGTGCCCTGGAGAAACTCAAGCTGAAAGGGGCTTGATTTGTTGGAGCCCCTTTGGATGGATAGCCAGGTTGACCCCTCCCGTCATCGGGAGTCTTTCCCCTTCACACTGCAAAGCGCGGTCACCACTCCATTAGAGCTCACAGCGCCCTGTGACAGAGGGCAGCCCTCCAGTCTCAGTTAGAAGAAAAACACTGCCTGAGAGGAAACCCAAGATAAATGTGGCCGGCCGTGGCTCAGTGAGATGTGCTAGAAGGTGATTCTGCACCCAGGGAAACTGCAGCTGCGTTCCACGGTGTGCTTTGCCACCCAAAGGAGTGTCTTCTAAGAGGACAGAACACAGGCATCTCCATTTGGCCTGGGGTTAAGCGAACTGTACCTTCAGGCAGTCCACACACAAAGCGCAGGCTGCCCCAGTGGTTTCACCAGCGCTCAAACTCACTCTTGTGAAGTTCCCGGTCCCCTGTTTTCTCCTCTCTTGCTTAGAGGACGTTGCTACTGCCGCTGTGTGCTGTTGAGTCCATTCAATCCCAACACACAGGAGCCTTACGGGTCACAGTGACACCCCTCGGTGGGTCTCGAGGCTGTCACTTTCACCAAGGCACATCCTCAGGTCTTTTTTCCCTTGGGAGACGTTGTTGTTTGGTGGCATCGAGTCTGTTCTGACTCATTACAACCTGATGCGCAGCAGAAGGAAACACTGCCCGGTCCTGTGTCATCCTCACAATTGCTAGTATGCTGGAGCTCACTGATGGAGCCATGGGGTCCATCCATCCTGTGAAAAGTTTTCCTCTTTCCTCTGCCCCCTACATGACCAAGCATCATGTCTTTCTCCAAGGACTGGTCTCTCCTGACAACATGTCCAAAGCATGTGAGATCAAGTGTTGCCATGTTTGCCTCTAAGGAGAATTCTTCCTTCTCGGCAGGTTAGTCTGCCGTTTCAGCAGTCCACGGTACTGCCAATAGTATTCACCAGCACCGGAATTCACAGGCATTGCTTTTCTTTGGTCTTCCTTAATCAATGTCCCACGTTCACATGCATATGAATTAAAAATACCACAGCTTGGGTCAAGTGCACTTTTGTCCTCAGAATCACATCCTTGCTTTTCAGCACTTTCAAGAAGTCTTAGGTAGCAGACTTACCAATGCAGTATATTGTTTGATCTCTTGACTGCTGGTTCCATGGGCACTGATTGGATCCTGGGGTGGGTTCAAACCTTTCTCTTAGCAGTTAAGCACGTCACCATTGCATCAGCAGGACTGCGGGAAATGTGCCCAGCTACCCAGGGACCAACGCAAGTGTCATGGTCAAGAGATCTTGGACAACTGTCTAGATTCACCCATCTGGTCGGAAAGGTGTAATGGTCGACTCCCAGACTAGGATGTTGTGCAAAGTAGAGGCTAGAGCTTGGATTGTGGGCCAGAGGCTCACGGAAGGGTGATAGCTGGGAGCGGTGACAGAGGCCATCAGAATGCCAAGCAGAACCACTTTAGAAAGAAGGTTTTCTCTTCTCTACAGTAATTATGAACTAAACTGTACAGACATTTTACTGTGAATTGTGTAGAGGCCTAGAAAATAAATTAGTTTTCCATTTCATAATTCATACCTATTTGTTTCACCTCATCGGTTGCATCCACCCATGGCAACATCTCCAAAACCACTTCCTCCTGGTGTTTCCTGTTTCCATTCTGCCTTCTTTCCTCATAACGAGAGCCTGGACACTGGGAAGAGCATGTGGACAAATTCTCTACGTTTATAATTGGGTCTAGGAGGCAGACTCTGGTGGAGGAAGGCCTTCACACTCCTGAGTTGAAGAGGAGTCTGCCTTACATTCTCTTAACTGAAAGTTATTCCCCACAACTTCCCCCCATAATAATATCAATTTTAAGATGTCTCTTATATGCACTGGGCTTCTCTCTAAGTACGCCCAGAGGCGATCTACCTTGAAGAGCAATCAGACCCTATTGTCTGCCACAGCCCAGGCACAGCCAACTCCCTTCTGATACAGATCATAGGTTGTTCCACTAGAGAGAACACATGGACATTGAAGGTCAAGCCAGCTCAGGCATGGTCAAGGTTAAGCCTCCATCTTAACTCTGGAACCCACTTACCTTGTTTCGTATGTATCTTCCTGTCACATGTAACTCCCCCTCCTACAACATGTATGCCTTTAGTACATGCACTTCTTGTTAAGGATGTTTATGAGGTGACTTCCATGCCCAGCAATTAGATAAGCCTGTCAGGGAATACATTCACCCGCTCTCTCTCTGGTTCCAGATTCCATGGGAGAGGTGAGCCCTTGCATGTCTTATCAGACGTTTCTTTAATTTACCCTTCAATTGCACAACTACTCCTTAAGACCCATTTGGTTGTGGAGGCTGGTCCCCCACATCTAATCCTTTTTGTCTTCTGAATTTCAGTCTTGGACAAATGCTGCTTTTCTTATTGGCAAAGGAAGATGATTCTTCTGAGGCGTGCTTATCTCTCTAGTGTTACTAATCTCCGTGTACACCCGTCATGTGTCTGAAATTGATCTGAGAGTTGAGTTCCTTTCGACCTGAAAGGTGCCTGAGGTCAACATGGCAGACATCCCACCAGTCTTTACAGGACCAGCAAGCTTGATGTCTTTAGCAATTTTGAGTTCTGTGTCACATTTTTCTTCCACTCAACAAACAAACAAACAAACAAAACCTAAACTCACTGCCATCAAGTCACTTCTGACTCACACAGACCTTATAGGACAGGTTAGACCTGGCCCTGTGAGTTTCTGAGGTTGTTTAGGAGAGTAGAAAACCCTGTCTTTCTCCCTCAGAACTGGTGGTGGATTTGAACTGCCGACCTTTCGGATTGCAGCCCAACATGTAACCACTACACCACCTGGGCTCCTTACATTCTATCCAGGAGCATCTTAAGAAATACCTTCCATTCAGTTTGTCCTGGTAGTGAGGTACCCTTGACTTCTTCTAGTCTCCAGGTCTTATTATAATCATAATTTTCTGGGCTATAATTGGTTAAGCAATTTAGAAATATATACATTGTCAATGTATTGAAACGTCCAGGTTTTTGCTGGAATGGGTGAAGTCTGTGCAGACACCAAGAGGCAGTGTTTGGACACAATGAGGGACTGCTGCACAGTTTAAAACCGGGCAAACGGTGCTTCAAGGTTGTATGCATTCACCATACCTATTCTATCTGCACGCTGAGCGAATGATCCAAGAAGCTGGACTATGAGAAGAAGAACATGACAATGCGATGCAAAAGCCTACACTCATGGCCATGGAATTGACCCGACTCATGTGACCTGATAGGACCGGGTAGAACTACCTCTGTGGCTCTCCGAAGCTGTGCATCTTGATAGGAGTAGAAGTCATCTTACTCCTGAGGAGTGGATGGAGAATTCAAACTGCTGACCTTGTGGTTAGCAGCCCCATGAGAAACCTGCTATGTCCCCAAGACTACTGCTGTCTCTAATAGATAGTCATTTACCCCTAGTCTTGTTTGTTAGGTTTTCTTCTTCTTCCCTAAGCCGTCGGGTCATCTGTAGAGGAGGCTTTCTCTCTTAGGACAGACCTTACCTGCACCATGTTCAGACTGTGGACCTAGGCTGGACACATGGCATTCGCATGCCTCGGGCCCTGATTGTAAAGCACAAGCTGGAATCACACGTTTTGTTGGGGGTGGACATCAAGGCTATTCTTGTTTGTACATGAGGTACACCAGAACTGCCACATCCTCTTGAGGGAGGGCAAGAAGAAGTCACTTTCTCTGGCCAAAAGGTGAGTACACGTGTGGCTTCTGGTCCTTCTGGGCAGCAGTGCTGGGTGCCAGCACCAAGTCATTCCATTTGCCATGCGCTCCTTTCCCCGCTGACCCTGTGCACCAGCATTCCCCAGAATAGCTCCTCCATCAGCCCGGGTCATGGAGTGAGTCTTCCAGAGAAGACCCCCAGCTATGTGTTTGTTTTTTTTTTAGTTATGTTTCTTTCTTTTTGAATTAAAAGATAATTTTATTGGGGGCTCTTACAACTCATCACAATCCATACATCAATTGGATGAAGCATATTTGTATATATGTTGCCATCATTCTTTTCTATTGAGCCTTGGTATCAGCTCCTCTTCTCCCCCTCCCTTTGTGATCCCTTGATAAATTATATATTTTTTAATATCTTACACTGATGGCTGTTTCCTTTCACCCATGCTTATCTTGTTCATCCCCCTGGCGGGGGCTGTGTGTGTCAATCACTGTGATTGGTTCCCCCTTCCCTTCTCTTCCTATCTTCCCCTTCCTCTTCTGGTATGGGCTATTCCCATTCCTGTTCTTGGATTCCATGTGTCGAGGATTCTTATCTCTTAGCTGCACCTATGCACATGCTCTGGTCTAGCCTGAAATAAAAGGCAAGACTGGGATCATGATAGAGAGAGGTGAGGAAGCCTTAAGGAACCAGCGTAATATTGTGTGTTTCATGGGTGCTTTAATTCCCCCAGGTTGACTCATCCATTCCAGGTGACTCCTCTATGAGGGGATATCCCATTGTCTACAGATGGCCTTTGCGTCTATGCCCTAACCCCCCTTGGTCTCATTCTCAACAAAGTGGCTTTGTTTGTATGTTTGTTTACCCTTGAAGGTCCTGAAAGCCAATTGCCCTCAGGCCCATTCTGACTCATAGCAACCCTGAAGGACAGAGTAGAGCTGCTCCTTAGGGCTGCCGAGGATGTAAGTCTTTACACGGGCAGACAATCTCTTCCCTTTCCTACAGAGTGACCAGTGGATTTGATGTGAGGACATCGATGCTGTGGTTGCTATGGTTACGAGCATTTCACCCCTGTACCACCAGGGCTGCTTGATGCCCCAGAGCTTCAATAAGAAGTGTATGTTGGTGGTTTGCTCTAGAATCACGACCTGTTCCACTGAGACCATGCAGTGTTTTAGGCAGGACTTGGAAGGATGGAATTCAGAACAGTTCCTGATACACAGAAACTCTCAACACATGTCAAGAGTTCATATTACCCCATTTTTGTGGAAATCTTCTCTTTTCTATCATCAAAATTGATTTTTCATTTAGATTTTTTTCTGGCTTTTTTGAAAAGCCTACCCTGCCAAATGTCTTCAAAAATGCTTATCTATGTTTTACGTTTTATCCCTTTAATCCATTGGAATTTATTTATAAGTAGAGTGGGAAACTAGACATTAACATTGTGCTTTTTCTGTACAATTGCTCCATTGTAACAAATTGAATATTCCTTCCTTGTGGGACCAATCCCTTTTCCTTATACTGAATTCCCATCCATAATTGGGATTTCCTGGACTCTCTTTGTTGTCCTTGGATATTCCAGACCCTTCTGAATCACCAAAGATGTATAAAGAGTCATTAAAATTATCCAATGTCAAGAATTGAAGGATGAAACCAAATGTGTGTCTGAGGCCCACCAAGAAGTGTTGCCTCCCTTGCCACAGGTCTAGAAGAACTGGAAGGTTCCCGGATGGCATCTCTGAATGTTTCCTTCAAAGGTTTAGAAGGAATTTCTGATCAAAAGGCACAGAGTGTGTTGATGGTGTTAACTTGGGTGAAGTAAGTGGAAGATGGTGGTTGACAAGAGGGAGAGGAAAAATTAAGGAGCAGGTTAGAGGTAAATTACTAGGGTTGATTAATAGTTGAAACTGTTGAATGCAAAGTTTATTATCTGACATGTAACCCCCCCCATGTAATTTACTTTAAAATTAATTTTAAAATAATGTAAAATTATTTTACAAATAAAACTTGATGGATCAAGACGTTTTGGAAACATTGAGCCTCGATGATTGCCATGCGATATGTTTTAAACTTTAAATTATGAGCCCAAATGATCTCCTGAAGTCTCTTGAGCCAGAGGATGACTTAATTTTTAGAGACCATCAAGTCTCTTCTGGCTCATAGTGACCTCGTGAACAAGAGAGCAAACTGCGCTCTGGTCCTGCACCATCCTCACAGTTGGTCTTATCTTTGAGCCTGTTGTTGTGGGCCTTGTGGCAATCCGTTTTGTTGAGGGCCTTCCTCTTCCAGTTTACCAAGCATGATGTTATTCACCAGGATCTGGTCTCTCTTGACAAGTTGTCCGAAGTACCTAAGATGAGGATTTCTGACTGCACTTCTTCCAAGACAGATCCTTTGTTCTTTTGGCTGCTCATTGTGCTATTCCCTTCGCCAGCACCGTCATTCAAACATAGGGACTCTTCTCTACTCTCTCTTCTTCAGTGCTCAACTTTCACATGCCTATGAGGCAATTGAAAATACCAAGGCTTGGATCAGGCACACCTTAGTCCTCTAAGTATCCTTCTTAGTTTTCAATATTTCAAAGAGGTCTTTGGGAAACAGGTTTACCTGAACACAGCTTATGTTACTTAGTGTAGTATGTCTGCTTTGAGCTTCATACTCTTTTTTAAAGAATTATCTGGAGGAGATCAATTGACAAATGTAACTTGAAAGGTTGAATGAGAAGCTTACAGGGTTTTGAGTTTAAGATACTGATGGTGGACTGATTTAATAGAGGATAGTGGGAAAGGTTGCTGTGATAGGTTTTGTGTCAACTTGGCTGGGACATATTTCTCAGTGGTTTGGAGCCTTGGTGGATAGAGGGCTAGGCACTGACTTACTAATTACAATGTCAATAGTTTGAACCCACCAATTGCTCCACAGAAGAAAGATGGGAATGTCTGTTCCCACAAAGTTTAAAACTCTCAGAACTCCAGAGGATCGGTTCAGCTCTGTCCTATAGGGTCCCTATGAGTCAGAAGCCACTCAATGGCAGGGAGTTTGAGTTTTTTTTTTAATCCTCCATGATGATGAGATTTGCTATGAGCAACCAATATGTTGTGTGAAGATTGGGGTGAAATACAGCCCCATTCCTCAGGCCACAGCCCTGACGGAATCAATGGAGAAAATGTTTGCTTAGGCGTGTGGTCTGCTTCCAATATAAATGGGCACTGTGGAGAAGTTTGCTTGCTTTTTTTCCTCGGTTTGAATCCTGAATCTGTTTCATTGATCTTCAGTTTCTTGGACTTAAGCCAACAGCATTCTGTATTGCCCACTGGTTCTGGGAGTCATCAGAGTAGCCTGGCATTTGACTAGCTGACCTTGGATTTGTTTGCGTCTGCAGCTATAATTTTGTGGTCTTTCTGATTATCTTGGGCTTGTCAGCTCCAACAGCTGTAAGAATCAGGAAATACCTCCAACCTAGCATCTGATCCACAGACTTGGAACCTCCCCAGGCTTGGATTTTTCCACGTTCACAAGTAGGTGAACCAGTTGTTGATATAAATGTCTCACTCTAAATACATACAGAAGCTTCTCTGATTTTTACCTCTTTAGTAAGCCTAATCTAAGACAGTAGCACAACATGAAGAATATACTCAGAGTTACTGAATTACACATATAGAAGTTGTTGGAATGGTTGCGTTTACTTCCACCAAAATATATAAAATAAATTTAACTAAAAAAATCATGAATTGGAATCTCATCAGCATTATTAGTAGCCATCTGACCTTGAGATGTAATTTCCCGAAGCATCAGTCCCTGTGCAGTGGCGGTCTTACTGGCATCTTCCACATAGTATTACTGTGAGGGATCATGAAAGCAATCAAAGTCTGTAGCACTTATCAAACTGTCTACCCCATGGCTGTGGTCTGTTTGCTTGTTTGTTCTGTTGTTACATGCTATTGAGTCAGTTCTGACTCTTAGTGATCCTCCGTGCAACAGAACAGGACACGGCCCAGTCCTGTACTACTCTCACAGTGGTTCTTGTGTTTGAGCCCATGTTAGAGGCACTGTGTCCGTCTTTCTCACTGGGGCCTTCCATTCTTGCTGCGTGTGTCACTTTACAAAGCAGGATTTCCTTCTCCAGGGACTAGTCTCTCCTGAGAAAGCTTAGCCGCTATTATTTGTAGCCACGTGCTGCAGGCCTTAGAGGAGATGTCAACAGCGGGTTTCTCACAGGACCTGCCTTTTCCAGTTATAACCGTCTGTCCACCACCTGAGCTGCACAGTGCTGTCGGCAGACACAGTGGGCTGGGGTCTCGTCCTGCCACTTGATGACTGGGTGACCTAAGCGGCTAACCACTTTGTGCCTCAGTGACTTCATCTGTAAAGAGATGGCAATGACAGTTGTGAGGATCAAATGACTCCTTGAGGTTAGCTGTCATCGTGAGAACCCAATTCACGGACCCAACACGTGTAACAGAGGGAAACTTCCTGCACCATCTTCCTGCTTTGTTGCTATGTTTAGTCCATTGTTTCGGTTAGTGCATCAACCCATCTTCCTGAGGGCCCCTCTCTTTTCTGCTGAAACTCTACCAGGTGTCCCTTAGTGGCACGAATGATGTGGGCTGGACTACTAACCTAACCCCAAGCATTTGGATTTGAATTAGGGTGCTGGTGAAAACTATTGGAAATATCATGGATTTCCAAAAGACAAATGTATCTCAGAAGAGGTACAGCCAGAATGTTCCTTCGAAGGAAAGGTGGTGAGACATTGTCGCACATACTTCAGATGTGTTTTCCGGAGAGGCAGGTTCCTGGGGAAAGACATCATGCTTGGTAGAGTGGAGGGGTAGCGAAGAGGAGGCAGGCCTAGACAAGATGGATCAGCACAATATTGCAGCAATGGGCTCAAACATAAGAGCTATTGTGAAGATGGCGCAGGACTGGGCAAGGTTTCATTCTAGTTCGTTCAAACTGACCTGACAGCACCACACGACAACAACAACAACTAATCTACAGGTCCTCAGTTTGAACTCGCCCAGCCCCAGGATGGAGCAAGTATCCTGCAATCTTCTTCTATAGGGATACCAACCACGGAAACCCTGTGCAACTGTTCTTATCTGTTCCATGAGCAAGCAATTGGTCTCTCTGGATGACATGTCCATATAAATGAATTGAAACATTTCCATCCTTCCTTCTAAGGAACCTTTGGGCTGTATTTCTTGTAAGACTAACTGGTTGATTGTGGTCATTGGTCAACCCTAACCTTTAACAAGTTTGAGTTCTTGGTACTCATCTGGATGTACTTTGCTTTGTTGCCTCCATGAGTTTAGTACCTTGGTCATTCAGGGTCAACATGCCCTTTGGGACCAGACTAGTGACTCATTTGTCCTTCAGGAATCATTGAGGCCAATCTTCCCCTCTGCATCCATCAGAGAATGGCTTGCTCTCCACTCCATACCCTCCTGTACCTACCCATGTGCAAGTGGCGAGGCATATCCCACTCTATGCCACCCTGGTCTTCCTGAGGATGGGTAGGGCTGGATTACCTCAATATCCTTCACTCCAAGTGCAGACCCTACCATTTGAGTCCACCGCTCTCCATCCACCTTTAAGAATTAAGCAGGATAAGGACCACATGACTCTGCAAACACCCTGAAAGGTGGATGATGGCTAACAGTTTGGAACGCTCATGGGTAGGTTCAGTCCTCCCAGCAGCCCTCACTTGCTTGGCTCCCAATGGTATGTGGGTTCAATCATCCAAATTATAACTCCACATTTGATATTCAACATCACCATGTTTGTGAGCACGAAAACATACCCAGTGCCTAATATACTTCTCTGAGTATTATTTTTATTAACTATGAAATGGTTCTATAAACTAATTTACATCAACAATTTTATAAGCTCCAAAGGTACCACAATACTGTGGGGATGTCGGAAAAATGTTATTTACAAGTCACCCTCTGCTATAATTTATAGAATTTACCCCCTGGGTTAGCAGAATTAAATTGGAAAGTAAGGAGAGCATTTCTGGACGCGTCATTTGCATATTTATTGGCATTTCCCTCCAGACATGACGCTTTCTCCGTGTCCTCGGTTCTCCCCTCTCCCTTCTTGCCACTCCTCACTTGGGTGGCCATGTCTACTCACTGAGTCCTTCCTGTGTGCCCAGCATTGGTCCAGCACACGACAGCCAAGTGAAGGGGATTGTGTATGTGCCCTGGAGAGAACTTGCTATCAGGCAAGAGACAGACAGGGAGGGAAGCGTGGTGTTAGGTGAGCTGAGGGCTGGGGAAGCTCCATCTGCCCATGAATATCCTCGGTTTCCCAGCCGCTCATCCAGGCTGGAAGGAAGAGCCGGGGTGAGTGCATTAGTGGAGAGCCCTGGCATCAGATATCCAGAAATTCTTTCCTCTCTGATGGCCATGGCACAGCAGAGGTGGGAAAAGAGAGCAGAGTGGGCTAGTCGGGCTGGCTTTGTAGCTGCCTCTCCTTCTTCATCCTCCTCTCGTGCCATACCAGAGCACACTGTCTGAATGTCCTCTGGGCAGGGAGGGAACTCTCTGCTGGGGCTCTATCTCCATCAGACTGGTCATCGCGGTACCAGTGCCGGCTTCTTGTGGGCTCTGACCAGGCTCAGGGAGCTGCCTGCAATCTTAGTAACAGTTGGACCCACAGAATTGGGCATAAAGAGCTGGATCTGGGGTGCCCCGCTGTTCTGACCAGAGCTGAGAAAGGGGCAGCCATCAGCCACATGGCACGGACAAAGGAATGACACAATGATCCCTGTACACCTTCACGCAGAGATCTCCACTGAGCAGACTGGTGGCTTTCTCATTATCTAATGGAGTCCAGGGGCTTGGCCAGGCCCCTCTGAGCTTCCTCAAGCTTCTGAAAATCTGGGGCCCACCTTGCATGGCATCTCCCAAACAACTCCTGCTGCCATTGACATTGACTAGATCCAACTTACAAGGACCCCTCTGTGTGTGTCCCTGTAGAACTGGGCTCCGCAGGGTTCTGAATGGATGATGCTTTTGAGCAGTGGTTCTCCACCTTCCTGGTGCCAAGACCCCTTCATACAGCTCCTCATGTGGTGGGCATTCCCAACCATAACATTATTTTCATTGCTAATTCATCACTGTAATTTTGCTACTGTTATGAATCGTCATGTAAATATCTGATATTCAGGATGTACTATCATGGTTACAAATTGAATATCATTAAAGCATAGTGATTCATCACAAAGTAATATGTAATTATATATTGTGAAATATTTATTTCTAATGACAAATAAATGAAACTTTGTCTTGAAGCATGGTGTCGCATGGATAACAGTCTTAATATAACAATGGTAAACTACATCGCTACATTTTGCAACAGTATGCATAAAAAGCCAGTGCCAGTGGCAAGGCTGAGATAGCTTCTTTCTCACCAGATGAGCCTATCTGCATGTGGGTGGACCCGCCTGGAGACTGACAGAGGAGCAGTGTCTTGGCTCCTAAAACCATCAGAAATATGTGTTTTCCGATGGTCTTAGGCGACCTCTGTGAAAGGGTTGTTCGATCCCCAAAGGGGTCGCAACCCACAGGTTGAGAACTACTGCTTTCTAAGGTCAGCAGTAAGACTTTTCTTACAAGGCACCTCTGTGTAGACTTGAACCCATAATGTGTTGGTTAGCAGCCCAGGAGCAGCCCTATCTAGGGTTTCCAACATGGAGCTCTCAGTCCAATACTTCCTTGATAGAGTTCGCAGGACTCCTTTGTTGTTGGAGTTGTTAGGTGCCATCGAGTCAGCTCTGACTCTTAGTAATCCCATGTCCAGCAGACCAGACGCCCAGTCCTGTCCCAGCCTCACAATTGTTCAAATACATGAGACAATAGAAAATCCCATGGCTTGAGTCTGGCACACTTTAGTACTCAAAGTACCATATATTCTTGAGTGTAAGCTGACCCAAATATCAGCTGAGGCACCTAATTTTACCACAAAAACTGTATAAAAATGTGCTGGAAAACCCAGCTTATAGGAGTATATATGGTAACCTCCTTGCTTTGGAACAATCTAAAGAGGTCTTGTGCTGCAGATTTACCCAATGCCATGCATCGTTTGATCTCTTGACTGCTGTTTCCATCAACATTGATTATGGATCTAAATGACAAAATCCTTGACAACTTCAATCTTTCCTCCATTTATCATGATGTTATCTACTAGCTCAAGCCTCCTTTAGAGTCAGAAAAAGGCATAGTTCCATCAAATGACTGCACGGTGAACATTCTGGACTGAAGGAATCATGTGGAGACCCGAGGCCTCCCCTGTCAGACCTGGGCACAGGTCTCAGGGCCAGACCCCCACCATTGTGGCCCTGGAGATGTAGGGTGCAGCATGATCTGCATCCCTGTGGATCATCTTTCTCTCTGAATTATGTAAAGAGCACTTATGCAGAACAAGATGAATGTAGGCATATATGTCAATGTTTACAGCATTTTACGTGTCTGTGTAAAATAGAGTAGCCCTACTGGCTTCGTGGATTACATGTTGGGCAGCCAACCAAAAGGCCAGCCGTTCATAACCACGAGCTTTCCTAGGAGAGAAAGAGGGGGCATTCTGCTCCTCTTAGAGTCATTGTCCTGGAAACCCACAGGGGGCAGTCTACTCCACCCTACAGTGTTGACAAGATGACCATGAGTCAGAATGGACTCGATGGTGGTGAGGTGTTGCTTAGTATATAATAGAGGATGTGATCACTGTCTTGTCCCTCTGACCTCGTGGTCACACAATGAGCCATAGATGGTGCGAGAGAGGTTTTGCAAGATGGCTTTACTGTGAAATGTCTACATTCTCCCAAATGCCCCAACTGAATGACTGCAGCATTGGATTTCTCCGTCCAGTGAAATTTGACCTGCTGCCTCAGGACTTAGGAGTGCTTCTTCAGAGACATGGGTGAACAGACACACTTCACTTCCTCGAAGGCAGCAATTCTCAACCTGTGGGTTGTGGCTCCTTTGGGGGTCGAACGACCCTTTCACATTGCTCACCCGATTCATAACAGTAGAAAAATTACAGTGATGAAGTAGAAACAAAAATAATTTTATGATTGGAGTGTCACCACAACCTGAGGAAAAGGTTGAGGCATTAGGAAGGTTGAGAACTACGGATCTAAGGAATGGATTTCACGCCAAGTGGGCAGCGTCAAGGCAGAGCAGGAACAATATCACCCAAATCTCAGAGCCTCATTTTGCTCACTTGTGAAAAGAGAGGTTTGAGTTATTACATGAACACTGAGCCCTGAGAAACCAAACTCACAGTCATCAAGTTGATTCCTACCCCCGGCCCCCCACGAGTGGAAGGGCAGACCCACTCCCCAATATTAGCAGTCAGGTGAGAGCTATTTCTGTCCCACTGGGAGCTGAATTAATATTCAAGTCCCTTCTAATCCTAAAATTATATGAATATCAGTAGAGACATGATTTGGGCAAAGAAGAATGCAGGTGCCCTCCAACCTCCCCCCAAAAAACCCATTTTATTAGGAGGCGATACAGATATCATATCATTCTATCATCCAGTCACGTCAATCAATATCATGCAACTGCCACCACAATCAGTTCCCAAACCTTCTCCTTCTTCTTGAACTCCTTGACATCATCCCCCCTTTGCCCTGCCCTCCCCCCTCTACCACCCCTACCCCGGAACACTTACTCCACTTGCTATCTCTATAGGTTCAGCAATGCTGGGTTTCATGTACTGAAAAACAGAAAAGCCCATAACAAAAATTCAAGAGGCTATCCCCAATGACAAGATATGTCAGAGCTAAACCACCATATGAAGAAAAAGAAAAGGAACACACACACACATACATACACACACAGAGAGAGAAAATGTTGAAAATCAGAAAAGGGTAAAGCAGGTTCTTAATGTCGATCCTCTGGCATCTCTGTGCCTACTTTTGTCTAGTTTATGGCTTTTGACTCATCCCTGGGCATGCAGTGGTTGAAAAAGAGTGATGGGTGAAGTCTATGTGGAACGTGATATATTTGCACTGGTGTCCCGGTATTTTGGAGTTGAGGATCTTGAAGCAGAAAATCCACAACAGAGAAAGATTTTAGAAGGCAGGGTTCTGTGCCCAGAACGGGTTTTTTCCCATAAAGTATCACAATATTGGTTTATACCTGCTTTCATCCTGACTCATGGTGACCCCATGTGCCACAGAATGGAACTGTGTTCAACTAGGTCTCATAGCTGTCACCCAGGGAAGCAGATGACCAGGTCAGGGGGTGTTCCTGGCAGCATGAGTTACAACAGACCAAAGGTGGAGCCAGCACAAGTGTGCCACAGGTTACACATGGTGTCTCCATATGAGGAAACATTACTCAGCCATCCAAAGGAACGGAGTTCTCATCCATGCTGCGGCAGGGAAGAACTTCACAAACACTGTGCAGCAGGAGGTCAGCAGACACAGAAGAACCTTCTGACACAGAGGAGCTAGAAAAAACATGCATGGGGACCAAGGTGGATCTGTCGTTCCCAAGGGAATGGGGGAGGTATGGAGTGATGCTTAAAAATAGAGCTAAGAAATGTGTGTTCACATCTGCTTTGCCTTGCCTCTGTGCAGTGAGCTGCAGGGTGGTGATGACCAGGAACTGTGGAAACCCCACCCTCACCCCCAACCACCTGCCTGGGTATAAGTCTTTCCTAGTAAGAGATGGGCCTATGACCTATATGGTCTGAAAAAGGGTCCAGTCAAGCAACAAGTGTGACCAGGGCCCCAGCACACCCGCCTGCTCCCTCAGAGAATTGATTTAAAGTAGATCTAAAGGTACAAACAAATGATAAGGTGCGGAATTTTAACCTGGCTGCATCTGTATTTGTCCACTTTCCCACTCGGCCTCTCTGCTAGCAAGGCAATCCACATCCCTGGTGAACAGTCAGAGGGGATTCACCGGAGGCTTAATCCACGTCAGAGCGGTGTGGTGTCTGTTCCTGTGATGAGTGATGCTCAAGGTCAGAGGTCAGTGGTAGAATTGTCACCTGCCATGCAGGACAGCTGGGTTCTCTTCCCAGTCAATGCACCTCCTAGGGAGCCAGCACCCACCCCTGTTGGTGGAGGTTTCTCATAGGGTGCTGTGGGGCTCAGTAGGTCTCAGGGCTGCCTCCAGATGAAAAGAGACTAAGAAGAAATGTCTGTTGATCCATCTTAGAAAACCAGCTGGTGAGAGCCCTGTGCAGCTCAGCAGTTCAGTCTGAAATGAAGCATGGGATGCTGCCGGCCTGGGTGAGGCTGTGGTCCATTGTTCAGGGGCCCAGGGATAGCTTGGTGACAGCAGGCAGCAACTCTAATCTTCTACTTGAGCTCTTAATATCAGCTCCTCATTCCCCCTCCCGCCCTTCTCGCCCCTACCTCATGAACCCTCGATAATTTATAAATTATTATTTTGTCATATCTTACACTGACTGACATCTCCTTTCACCCACTTTTCTATTGTCCATCCTCCAGGGAGGAGGTTATCCTTAGATCCTTGTAACCAGTTCCCCTTTTCTTCCCCACCTTCCATCTACCCTCCTGGACCAGCCACTCTCACCACTAGTCCTGAAGGGATCATCTGTCCTGGATTCCTTGTTTCCAGTTCCTATCTGTACCAGTGTACATCCTCTGATCTAGCCAGATTTGTAAGGCAGAATTGGGATCATGATAGTGGGGGGAGGGAGGAAGCATTTAAGAACTAGAGGAAAGTTGTATGTTTCATCATTGCTACTCTGCACCCTGCCTGGCTCATCTCCTCCCTGAGACCCTTCTGTAAGGGGATGTCCAGTTGCCTACAGATGGGCTTTGGGTCTCCACTCTGCACTTCTCCTCATTGACAGTGATATGATTTTTGTTCTTTGATGCCCAATGCCTGATCCTGTGCTTCTTCCATGTGGGCTTTGTTGCTTCTGAGCTAGATGGCTGCTTGTTTACCTGCAAGCCTATAAAACCCCAGACACTGTATCTTTTGATAGCTGGGAACCATCAGTTTTCTTCACCACATTTGCTTATGCACACATTTGTCTTCAGCAATCATGTCAGGAAGGTGTGCATCATGGAATGCCAATTTAATAGATCAAAGTGTTTTTGCATTGAGTAAGTACTTGGGTGGAGGTCCAATGTCCATCTGCTGCCTTAATACTAAACCTTTAAGTATATGCACGTAGATCTAATTCCCCACCATCCTATATAAATATATTTACATATGTACATGCCTGTATGTAGACCTCTATAAATGCCTAGTTCTTTATTCTATTTCCTTTTACTTTCCTCTTGTCCCAGTATCATGCTTAGCCTTCATTTGGGTTTCAGTAAATCCTCTTGGTTACATTGCCCTTGATAAATCCTTACCAGGCTTCTCACTCCCCCCTTGCAACTAATTTTGGATCACTTGTTGCTCCCTTGTCCCTGGGTTGGTCAGCACCACCTCCTCTCCCCCACAACCCCTTCTCCCATGTCCCCCCAGAACCACTGGTCTTATTGTTTTCTCCTCCAGACTGTTCATCCAGCCTAGCTTATCTAGATAGATCTGCAGAGATAATAATACACACAAAAAACAAGGCATAGCAAGACAAAGTGACAAAAGAGAACACAATGATGACAACAACAAAGAAAACCAATGACCCATAGAAGAAAATAATTAATTAAAAAAAGAAAAGAAAAACGTGTAAATAGATCAAGGTCTGTTTTTTGATCTCTAGGCATGTCCTCCAGTGGAGCCCGATGGGGTGCCAAGCTCTGACCCCAAAGTCTATTCTTTACACTCCTTCTGGAGCTCCCTGCTCTGCTCCCCCCCACCCCACCCCCACTTCAGTTGCACTGCTGCATGCCTTTAGTGTTTTGCCTTGGTGTTGTGTGGTCAGTCCAGGCCAATCCTGACACTGAATCTCCAATGTTGTCCCCTGTAAGGCCATGGGTCAGCGAGCGACGTTGTGTCTCATAGTGGGATCAGCCTTATGGTCTACTCTGTGCATTGGCTATTTGGAGTGGAGATATCATCCTCCAGGCCTGGTGGGCCAGGATGTGCTCCACTCTCTCCTCCTCTCCATTCATGTGCTCCCGTGTGCTCTGATCAGACATGTCCCTCTCCCCTAGCTGCAGCGTTAGTGCCATCCTCTAAAGTAAATTCTTCTGGGGGGAGGGGCAGGATAGAGTTCTTGATCATGACACAACACAACGTTCTCTCTGGGCTGCAAATACATGCAGCTCAAGCCCTGTGGGTCAGCAAACCCGGCTCCTCTAGTTAATGCCCAGAGGCACCCAATGCCACACATCAGCCTCCAGCACAACAACCCTCAGCTTTACTTGCTCCGTAGAGGCTGGGAAGTCGCCCCTCTGTTTGGTGCTTTGGCTCTGCTACTGCTGTTCTTCAGACACCACAGATTTCTTCTGGATCCAGGAGGTTCGCTGTGCAGGGAACATGGGGTCTGAGGATGCACCCTATTCTTCGCACTTGCCAGTAGTAAGAGTCCCACTCCAGCTTCTCAGAGGGCTCCTTTATACCCAGCAGGATGGTATCACCCTGATTCACAGGTGAATTCCATCAGTATCTTCTCCCACCTTCTTCCCCAGACCACCAGGGAAAGGTGGTTAGGCGGGAGTTAGAGACTTTGGCTAGCAGAGCCGCAGTCAATAATTCACTGCCCCTGTCCTCAGTTCAGAGGGTGCTGACAGGTCTCCCCATCAAGAGAACCAGCCTCCTTAATTTTCAGAATGTGGTAATAAATCTAAATTATGTGACAAGTGTCTGACAAGCTAATGAAACTTGTCAGTGGGCAGGATTTGTGGCTTCTGCTTCAGAGAGAGAGAGATAGAGAGAGAGAGAGAGAGAAAGAGAGAGAGAGAGACAGTGTCTGGAGGTTGGAATTTCAGTCCAGGTGGCATTTTTGAAATTCCACCAGGCAGGCTGGTACCTGCGTGTCCTCAAGAAGGGTCCAGGGCTGGCCACTTTCCGCTGGGGACTCCTGAGATGTGGGAGTGGAACCCTGGGACTCCAACACCAACATCCAGGATTCTGTCAGCAGTGAATGTCCCCTCGCTCACCGGAGGCGTCAAAGCCCAGGCCTCGCCCCACACAAGGAGTTCCTCAATAGAGCCTGTCTTAAAAAAGAAAAGAAAAAGAAAGAAGTCAATTGAAATATTATTCATGAGACAAAGCCAGTTACAGACAACTGCCTTTCTCTACAGCTCAGCGAGGTTACTCAGTACAAATGGAATGAACCTGACTTTTTTTCTCCCTCCTGATCAAAGCAAACATCTTTTGAAGTTTAGTCATTTGATAGAAACCGGCCTTTTTTTTAATAACAAGCTGATCGTTGAGTTAATAGGACATAAAGATATTTTATTAAACTGAAAACCATTATTAATATTACAATTCTAACTTGAAAGAAATATGTGGAATGACACCGGAAATTAATTAGATGATCCCATCCCTCTTTTACATGACCAACTTTGATACTCTTGCACAGATAGATAGATAGGTATACACCGGTGGAAAACAAAGGAGAGACTCGAAAGACAAACAGAATTATAATGAGGGGGTGCTTTTATCTCCTCACACTTTGTGACTTAATTTTTTCTGTTTATTCTGCCTATTGATTTTAGTTGAAACCTGCTGTTTTAATGTTGTTATTGATATTCTCTCTGGGTTTTCTTCTAATTCTGGCATTGATATTTCCTTGATCGGATTTAGTTTATTTGAATTGCCTGTAGGTTTCGAGTCTCCGGAGTTTCCCCCCTGCTTATAGACATGCAAAGATAAAACCTCTCTTTTTATCTAAAAATCCTTGGGAGACTGTGGAAGAGACAGCTGTTTTCTGAGAACAGTCTGAAGCAGGAGATGAGACTCCCCCAGATCACCCCAGACGTCATTCTTCCCGAGCCCGCGTCCTCTGCCCCAACTGACTTCCAATTCCACCCGCTCTTCTGGTGCTCTCTGTGCGGACAGGGATTCCATGAAGCACCCTAAGTGCTTTCGGCCCTGGGTCCCTGGCTTTGGCTGGCAAGTGGCTAATTATTCTGATTTTGGGGAGGGGAGATTAGGTGCAAAGGTATGTGCATTCTTTACGAAGGAGGCAGTAGGCCCAGTAAGCTGAGCCACGTGTGATTGCCATCATGGGAGGGCAAACCAAGGAACCACTTTGCAGGTGATTCCACCTCCTGTTATTCCAAGACAGGCCCCTTGGTACTTTCTCACTCATTTAAACATGGAAGATGGAGTTCAAGGAGTTCACTGGAGAGAAAAAGTCTCCAGTAGGAGAAATTCAGAGGGTGGGCTGTATGGTGGAGCCAGACAGGTTTCACATTTACTTCGTTTCTGCTTAGCATGGGTTGTGAAACTCAGGGGAGAAAGAATGCCGCTGACAATATGCTCTGTCTGATCAGGAGCCCTGGTGGCGAACAGGTGGTGCGTTGGCCAGCTGCAAGGTGAGTGGTTTGCAACCACCAGCAGCTCCTTGGGAGAAAGAAGAGATTTTCTACCGCAGTCGAGAGTTATCCTCTGAGAAACGCACAGGGGCTGTTCTACCTCGCTGTCCAGTGTCCAGGCTCACTGTGAGCTGGCAATGACTTGATGGCAGTGGGTTGAGATTTTGGATCAATGATTGGGTGATGCTAGGAAGTAGCTGCTATTTTTCCTTCTCTTTTGTTTTCCTCTAGCTTCCTGTCGGGACTTTACTAGCTCTTTCCAGAAGTCTCTGTATCTATTTATGGTTTCAGTATGCTCTGTGTGTGCATGTGTATGCTTCCATTCTACCTTACTTTTATTTTTGTGGAGTTGTCCCTAGATGATATTGTAGACTGGAACACTAATTAAAACTCGCAGAGTAGTGGATTCAGATCTGCTAACTGAGTTGGGAGGGGGTGCGAGGGGAGGTGGAACTCAATAATGATTTCTTTCTACATTTCCAATGTGATCCATCAGTTGATTCCCCTTTTCCTCAGTCATTGGGGGCTTAAAACCTGAGGCTGTGCCTGCCCAGACTGTGCTAAAGGTGAAGGAGAGGAGAAGGGAGCATCTTCGTTGCCTTGAGGACAAGGAGTCTGGGTCTGGAGAGGAAGGGAGAAGGATACAGGAGCAGTTCACCCATCTCATCCTCCCACCAGCTCAGGGTGGCTTCTGAGTAATCACGCAGGATGCCCCAGCCTTCTGTGAGGGCCCCAACAGGATTCACTCTTCTATAAACCAATGGCTCTAATTTCAGAGACGAGCCCTGCTAGCGTCTCATCCCCCCAACCCTCCTTACAAGGAAAAGAAATGAATGTGCATGTGTTGTATTTTCTAGATGAATCTCCCATTTACCTCAGTGCCAAGGCAGGAACCTAAATGAGTCCTTTTGGAGAAGCCCTCCTCAAAATCAGATTGTCTTCTCTCCTAAAATTAGGAAACTCTGGATGATCTGTACTTCTCTGGTGACTCACTCCCTGGCCGGGCTCTTCATCACTCTATCCTTGTAGTACGACCCTATGCATTCAGAGGTCACCATGATTTGTAATATTGGCTTACTCCATAAGAATTGGTGAGCACTGGTGTGCACTTAAACCTGGTTTGGATAGTCTGTCTGTTCTCTACAGGTGGCGTCCACAAAGGGACAACTGTGATCAAGCCTATTTCCACTTATGCCATTATCAGCAGAGACCCCTCTCAAAAACCAAACTCATGGTTAGCAAGTTAATTCTGACTCATAGTGATCCTATACGACAGAGTAGAACTGCCACTGTGCGTTTCTAAGATTCTAAATCTTTAGAGGAGTAGAAAGCCTCATCTTTCCCCCATGGTCTGGCTGGTAGTTTTGAGCTACCAGTCTTGCAGTTAGCAGCCCAGTGCACAAGCTGCCATGACTCCTAGCATGGTGTTGATTGAGTTGGCCCTTACATCTAGGGGCCCTATCTGAAGCAGAGCGCATTGAGTCCAGGTCTTGTGCTAGTCCCTACTGTTGAGATCCACAGGGTTTTCTTTTTTTTTTTTTTTTAATTTTAACAATTTATTGGGGCTCATACAATTCTTTTCACAGTTCATATATATACATACATCAATTGTATAAAGCACATCTGTACAGTCTTTGCCCTAATCATTTTTTTCTCTTTTCTTCTTTTACATTTTATTAGGGACTCATACAACTCTTACCACAATCCATACATATACATACATCAATTGTATAAAGCACATCCATACATTCCCTGCCCCAATCATTCTCAAGGCATTTGCTCTCCACTTAAGCCCCTTGCATCAGGTCCTCTTTTTTTTCCCCTCCTCCCTCCCCATTCCCCCCTCCCTCATATGCCCTTGGTAATTTATACATCGTTGTTTTGTCATATCTTGCCCTATCCGGAGTCTCCCTTCCCCCCTTCTCTGCTGTCCCTCTCCCAAGGAAGAGGTCACATGGATCCACAGGGTTTTCAATGACTGATTTGTTTTCCTTTCTTTTTAAACTAATCATTTTATTGGTGGCTCTCACAGCTCTTATAACCTTCCATGCATCAACTGTATCAAGAATATTTGTACAGATGATTTTCATCACCATTTGCTAAACATTTATTTTCTATTTGGACCCTTGGCATCAGCTCCTCTTTCCCCCCTCCCTTCTCACCCCTCCCACTCTAGTGGCCTTTTGATAAATTATAAATTATTATTGTTTCATATCTTACACCAACAGCTGTCTCCCTTCACCCATGTTTCTGTTGTTCATCCCCCTGGAGGTGGGTATGCGTCGATCATTGCAATTTTGGAAGTGGATTCCCAGGCTTTATTTCTGGGCTCATCTTAGCCTAGAAACTACACCGAAACCCATTCAGCATCATAGCAACATACAGGCCTCCATTGACAGACAGGTGGCAGCTGACCATAAGGTGCATTGATTAGCTCTTGGCCTGCCCTCACACCCAGGTCTCCAACTTGGAAGGTGAGAATTCAAAAGCAAAGTCAATGTCATCCTCTAGCATGAATGCCAAGGGACCAGGTATAAGGCATCATGCAAAAAAAAAAGATATAAGTGTGTGTATGTATGTGTTTATATGTGTACATGTATATATGTATGTGTATATATGTTTATATATATCATATTAAATGAAGGGGGAAGTGCAGAGTGGAGACCCAAGGCCCAAGTGTCGGCCAATGGAGATCCCCTCATAGAGGGGTTTAGGAGATGAGATGGGTTAATTAGGGTGTGAGGTAGTATCGATGAAGAACACAGCTTTCCCCCAGATCCTGGATGCTTCCTCCCCCCAACTACCATGATCTGAATTCTACCTTACAGGGCTGGATAGGACAGAGGCTGTACACTGGTACATATGAGGGTTGGAGGTACAGGGAATCCAGGGTGGATGATACCTTCAGGACCAAGGGTGTGAGGGACGATGCTGGGAGAGTGGAGGGTGAGTGGGTTGGAAAGGGGGAACTGATTATAAGGATCCACATGTGACCTCTTCCCTGGGAGAGGGACAGCAGAGAAGGGGGGAAGGGAGACTCCGGATAGGGCAAGATATGACAAAATAACGATGTATAAATTACCAAGGGCATATGAGGGAGGGGGGAATGGGGAGGGAGGGAGGGGGGAATGGGGAGGGAGGGGGGAAAAAAAGAGGACCTGATGCAAGGGGCTTAAGTGGAGAGCAAATGCCTTGAGAATGATTGGGGCAGGGAATGTATGGATGTGCTTTATACAATTGATGTATGTATATGTATGGATTGTGGTAAGAGTTGTTTGAGTCCCTAATAAAATGTAAAAGAAGAAAAGAGAAAAAAATGATTAGGGCAAAGACTGTACAGATGTGCTTTATACAATTGATGTATGTATATGTATGAACTGTGAAAAGAATTGTATCAGCCCCAATAAATTGTTAAAATAAAAAAAATATGAGAAAAAAAAAAAGAAAGAAATAGGTCATGAACGTGAAGTGCTAACACTAGTCTCTTGGCATACCCAGATAATCAGTTAATTACTGAATAGTGGACTAATTGTTCCTTTGTGTAATTTATGAGCCACATTTTTCCTTATAGAGACAGGCCTCAGAGATACTGCAGGTTCAATTCTAGACCATAGCAGTAAAAGTGAACATCATAGCAAGGCTTGCTTCTCTCTCTCTCTCTCTCTCTCTCTCTCTCTCTCTCTCTCTCTCTCTCTCTCTCTCTCTCTCACCTCTTGTGGTTTCCAAGTGCGCACAAAAGTTATGTTTACACTATGCTTTAGCCATTAAGAGTGCAACAGCACTAGGAAAAGCCTGAAGGATTATGAAAATGATAAATGTAACACTGAGACACGAGGTGAGCTCACGCTACTGAAAATGGCACTGAATAGACTCGCTTGACACAGGGTTGCCCCAAATCTCCCATTTGTTAGAGACACAACATCTGGAAGCACAGTGAAGTAAAGCACAATGACAGGAAGCACACCTTAAAAAAATTAACTCGGTCCTTGACTCATTGTCATCATCATTTGATGCATTTGAATTATGACACTGGTGAGGAATATTGAAAGCACCATGGACTGCCAAAAGAGCAAACACGTCTGTCTCAGAAGAAATACAGCCAGGTTACTCCCTAGAGGCAAGGAGAGGGAGGTGTGTTCAGGAGAGACCAGTCCCTGGAGCAGGACATGATGTTGGGTAAAGTCATGGGGCAGCGAAAGAAAGACCCTCAGGGGCATGGATTGCCATGGCGGCATCAACGGGTTCAAGGACATGGATTGCCATGGCGGCATCAACGGGTTCAAGGACATGGATTGCCATGGCGGCATCAACGGGTTCAAGGACATGGATTGCCATGGCGGCATGGACAGGTTCAAGGACATGGATTGCCATGGCAGCATTGACAGGTTCAAGGACATGGATTGTCATGGCAGCATGGACAGGTTCAAGGACATGGATTGTCATGGCAGCATGGACAGGTTCAAGCTTGAGCAAAGTTGTGAGGATGGCACAGGGCTGTGCAGAGTTTCATTCTCTTGGACACAGACAGGCCTCTCTGAGGTGGCACTGACTCTACAGGACCCAGGCAGAGCAACCTGCAGTTGGAATAGACCCCTAAAGCTGGAGCCCTTGGGAAATCGACTCTAAAGGTAGGAAACACTGGTAGATGATCTGGGTCTTGTTAGGCATGATCCAATGTGGCTCTTATGTCTGAGACCTGGGGCTACTATGCAGTTCTCGAGAATCACAGAATCCTGTTCTTCACAGATCTCCACAGAACTTTCTTGATGCATTGTGAGAAGAGTGATATAACTGGAGAAATGCAGGGATTTCGGCTTGTGAATGTGAAGTTAAATGCAAAGATGGTGTTCACATGGGAGCTGGCCAATAGCTAAAGGTCCTTGGTGTAAAGATGGAGCAGAAGCAGTGGCAAGCGAGCCCACCTATGCCTGGCTCATGTGCTCCATCCCCACCCTCCACAGACGGTGTTTCATGGATGTATTTTCCTATTACTCTGACCTCACACGAGGTAGGCTGCTCGCCCGGAACTCAACCACAGGCACTACGGTGGAGGAAATGGCTTGGACTGGACAGGGTGAGCTGGACCACTGACCAGGGTTTGTTGAGGAGGAGGATGCCACGCTTCTAGTCTCCCAGTTCCCGACACAGTGTGATTTGTATCCAGACAAGTCAGGCAGCCTTTGCCTGGGGAGAAACGTCTTCAGGAATAGAAAGAGCCCACTCTAGCAAAGTTTGGTTACATTTTCCCCCAAACAGCATCCTGTGAATGAGGTCTACACCTGTGTAAGTCACCAAGACCCTTTCTTGAGCCAAGAGGACTCTAGTTATACACATATGGAGATTACTTATGTAACATAAACTAGAATGTGGTCGTCTTTTACCTGTGCCCAGTTGCGTACATGGTGTGGGAGTTGCCTATGTGAAGAACTGAGCACCTTCTAATAATTATTTTCCCTTTGGGTGTTGGTCATGCTCATGGACAATGCCTCCATTTGTGGGGAAACATACATACATATACTACTTTAAATCTGTCCCATACTCTTGAAAGGACACTAGTGGACCTTCAGCTTTAAGCCATGTGCAAAGCCTGACAAGGGATGAACGCAGTGTTTCTATACTGGATGGAGGAGAGACCAAAATTTCTGAAGAGGACATTTTGGGCTTGATAGATGGACTGAGAGTGTGTGGGAAGGCCAGCCACCTCCCTCCATGCCTGTATCTGTGCTTGCTGTTGGTGTTCCCTGTGTAGGCGACAATGTCACAGACTTGTCCATTTGGCATTGCCCTCCTCACGGGAAGCCCCTTGGAATTCCATGACTGGAAGAAAGGACCAACCCACCAAGATAACTGAGGTCCAGCAGCAGAACCCAAGGCCAACATCGAGTGGTCAGTGTGGAGATGGGGATGTCCAGCTTATTCTGTGAAAGTCAGAAGAGGAGGGATTGTCAGGTGAGGAGATTTACAATTATTAGAATATTCCGGGGATGTGTGTGTGTGTGTGTGTGTGTGTGTGTGCTTGAGGGGGTGCATTTTGAATGCAGAGACCACCCGAGCAAAGAATAGGCAGTGGGAATCAAGGTGGGACTTTCCAGACACTCAAGTTGTACTGACCACCGAGTAGACACTTACAGACCTAGATGGAAGTGAGAGAGGAAGGTGGCCATATGAGGGCACCGTGGTGGATTGATTGCAAGGGCCTGCATCTGGCAGGCTGCGGTGTGGTCGGTAACTGGAGCGAGGGCCGTGAAGGCATGCTTGCTGGTGTCCGTGGTGTGACTGGGGTGAGAAGGGAGGGTTTTGAGGACATGCTGGGTAGTATGTGGTCTGACTGAATGGAGCAGTGAGGACTGTGAGGCCACACGTGGCTCCGTGTGAGAGAGCAGACGGGAGTGAGAAGTGTGAGGGCGAGCTGTGCCGTTCTTTGGAATGAGGCAGGTTGTTCGATCATTGCAGGGGCTTCCAGTTGGAAGCATAATGCAGAATTGACAAGTCTGTGACATTGTCCCCTGCCCAGAGAACACCAGCAGCGATCACAGATACAGGTATGGAGGGAGGTGGTTGGCCTTCCCATGGACTCCAGTCCATCTATCAAGTGCCAATTGTCTTCTTAAGAAGTACAGTCCAGCACCACTGTGTGGTGAAATGTGTCACAGATCGGAAGGATGGATGAAGGGGCTAGCGTGAGGCTGGGTGGATTCCCTAGGTGGTGTAGTTGATGGCTCATATCTGCCCAGAGGGCCTTTGAAAGACAGGCCTGGTGCTCTACTTCGGAAAATTCACCCACTTAAAAACCTTCAGAGCTCCGTTCTTCTCTGGCACGCATAAAGTTACTATGTGTCAGAGGTCACTTCATGGCAACTTCTGTGAAGTCTTAGTGGTGCTCATGGAAAGGCTAAGAGTTTGAGTCCACCCAGATGTACCTCAGAAGAAAGTCTTAGTGATATATTTCTGACAAACGACAGCTATTAAAAACCCTCTGGCACGCAGTAGTCTACACTGACACCATGGGTTACTATGAATTAGAGCAGATAGCAAGTGGTTGGTTGGAAAGGTGGGTGGGTGGGGCAGGCTAAGAACCAAAGTCACGGTCAGTGAGGTCCTTGCTCAGAATGATTTTGGGCAAGTGGCCACTATGACAGGGTGTGAAAGTTGTAGGAAAGTGAACATTCTTTAAGGAGATAAAGAGAAAGGAGAAGGAAATAACAGCATGGTTTTCCATATCACCCACCCCTCTTCTCAGCAGGTTATTACGATGTGCAGTCCCAACCACCCAGCTGCTGGAGAAGTCATCTAATTACAACAAGGACACGTGGCAGAGGCTACGACTCCTACAACTGGTACAAGAGGGACCAACTCGCAGCCGAATTCTTCTCCCCAACCGAGGTCTGCCCTGGGATGACTTGAAATTTTGAGTAACAATAATAATTCACTGTTAACATTTCCTATGGTAATCTCATAAGCCCTAAATAATTCTGAAACATTTTCTCCAGTGAAAGGCCTAGTAGATTGCTATGTATCAAATGTGTTTGTTGTAAGAGAAAACATTTTTAGAAGGTTCGAACATGTATGTGGGAAAACAATTCTGATGGTAGTAATGGATATCCATGAAAAAGTGAGAGAATTCACTTCCCTGTGAGAGAAGATGCAAAGCTAGCAGTTGGAATAAATTAAACTTGAAACTTGATGGGTGTGCTTTATACACACGATCACAGGGCAATGGAACAGCCATTTTACCCTGATTGTGCATACGTGCATGTGTAGAGGTGAGGGTGTGTGTGTGGAGGTGAGGGTGTGCATGTGTGTAGAAGTGAGGGTGTGTGTGTATGGAGGTGAGGGTCTGTGTGAGTGTAGGTGAGGGTGTGCGTGTGTGTGGAGGTGAGGGTGTGCGTGTGTGTGGAGTTGAGAGTGTGTGTGTGTGTAGGTGAGGGTGTGTGTGTGTAGAGGTAAGGGTGTGTGTATGGAGGTGAGGATGTGTGTGTGTAGAGGTGAGGGTATGTGCGTTTAGAGGTGAGAGCGTGTGTGTAGAGGTGAGAGTGTGTGTGGGTGTGTGTTAGAGTTGAGGGTGTGTGTGTAGAGGTCAGGGAGTGCATGTGTAAAGGTAAGGGTGTTTGTGTGTAGAGGTGAGGGTGTGTGTGTGGAGGTGAGGGTCTGTGTGTGTGTGTGTGTGTGTGTGCAGGTGAGGGTATGCGTGTGTGTGGAGGTAAGAGGTCTATGTATGTTTGTGTGGAGGTGAGGCTGTGTGTGGGTGTGTGTAGAGGTGAGTGTGTGTGTAGAGGTGAGTGTGTGCATGTGTGTGGAGGTGAGGGTGTTTGTGTAGAAGTGAGGGTCTGTGTGTGTTTGTGTGGAGGTGAGGGTGTGTGTAGAGGTGAGGGTGTGTGTTAGGGGTGAGTGGGTGTGTGTGTAGAGGTGAGGGTGTGTGTATGCAGAGGTGAGGGTATGTGTGTGTGTAGAGGTGAGGGTCTATGTATGTTTGTGTGGAGGTTAGGGTGTGTGTGGGTGTGTGTAGAGGTGAGTGTGTGCCTTGTGTGGAGGTGAGGGTGTGTATGTAGAGGTGAGGGTCTGTGTGTGTTTGTGTGGAGGTGAGGGTGTGCGTTAGAGGTGAGTGGGTGTGTGTGTAGAGGTGAGGGCTTGTGTGTTTAGAGGTGAGGGTATGTGTGTGTGTAGAGGGTGTGTATAGAGGTGAGGCTGTGTGTGTAGAGGTGAGTGTGTGTTTGTAGAGGTCAGGGTGTGTGTGTGGGTGTATGTTAGAGGTGAGGATGTGTATGTTTGGGTGTGGAGAGGTCAGGGCTTATGTGTGTTAGAGGTGAATGTGTGTGTGTGTGTGTTTGTGTGCACGTGTGCGGAGGTCAGGGTGTGTGTTCATGATCCATCTTTCCTTGTGTTTCAGGAAAAGCTGTGATTGGAGGGCTGCTGCTAGTTAGGGAGAAAATTTAAGACAATCCAAAGTCCCGTGTAGTCAATGGCATTTTACAATGGGACAAATTAACCAGCAATGCTTTGTGGGAGTTAATTTACCTCACTTGAGTAAGCACTTTACAACCATTGAATAGCTGGCCTGTTGCAGCGTCCGCTCCTTATGTTTTGCTTAATAAGATCAAGGGGAGAGAATGAGGGATTTGGGTCTAAAGTGAGATCCGTCAGATGGCTTTCCTGGGCAGGGACCCGGATGAGGTCATTCCAGGATTCTGTGAGCATCCCCCTCTGGGTGGAAGGACTCCCAGAACACTCAGCTCCGTGTTTCATCACCTGCTTGGTAGTTTAGGTTTCATTTACAAGAAAGAAAGAAAGAAAACCCTCGTATGTTTGGTGCTACACATCCATCGTGGAGGAAGTACACTCAGAATGGTCCTTAGAAGTGAGGACGGGGAGACTGGTCTCCTGCACTTTGGACAGTCCCGGGGGAAGGGCAGTATGTTGGGTAACGTAGAGGAGCAGTGACAAGAGCAGTAGCCTGGGCAAGATGGAGTGCCACAGTGGCTGCAGTGCTGGACCCCGATGTAAGAAGAGTGGGCAGGATGGCCCAAGACTGGGCCGTGTTTCTGCTGGGCACAGGGTCGCTGTGAGCCAGAGCCCCCTGGGCAGCACCTAAGGACGGCAGGAGTGCAGGACTCATGCTGATCTGACGGGGTCGGCCTCAGGGTTACTTCTCAAGAATCTTGCTGTGACTGGGGGGAAGCATTTATAGAGAAAAGCCTCTTTTGTTCAACGATTCCTGCACATTTTGTTTTGTGGTGTCGTATGCAATCCCCACACGGTAGGGGCAGCACTGCACCTCTGCCCCCGCTTGCTGCGGCTCTTCATCCTTCCCATCATGCTAGGCCCACGCGGTCCTTTGGATCTTACACAGTTGATTTTTTTTTAAGCAGTGCTCACTTTCCTAACTATCCTCTCCCCAAACATTAGCAATCTGTATTCTGAGCAAATGGGTTGAGAATCTGGACTCGATGAAGAGACTGTGGCATCAGAATTGGTAGATGTATTAACCACTTCTAATATGCAGCGGACACAGCTTTGCTGGCTGAAAACATATAGGCTTTGAGGTTCTTGGCGATGATCATCAAAGACTGTTACCTTCGATCTGGATTGCAACTCAATACAAATAAATGACAATCATCTTCACGAATGGCCCAATAGACAACACCAGGATCAGCAGAGAAAGATGGAAGTTGTGGAGGATCTTATTTTAGCCAGATCTACAATCAAAACTCATGGAAGCAGCAGCCAAGCAATGTCAGCTCCTAGGTCAATGAGCTACAAATGATCTCTTAAAAATGAGTTAAAAAGAAAAGGTGTTATGACAAAATAATAATTTATAAATTATCAAGAGGTCACGAGGGAGCGGGGAGTGGAGAGGGAGGGGGAAAAATGAGGAGCAGATGCCAGGGGCTTACATGGAGGGTAAATGTTTTGAGAATAATGAGGGTAATGAATGTACAAATGTGCTTTATACAATCGATGTATGTATGGACTGTGATAAGAGTTGTATGTGCCCCCCAATAAAATGATTTAATAAAAAGAAAGAAAAAAGGTGTTACTTTGAAGATTTAAGTGACCCAAGTCATGGTATTTTCAATCACTTCATATGCATATGAAATCTGGACAACGAATAAGGAAGACCAAAGAAGAATTGTTGCAGCTAAATTATGGTGTGGGTAAAGAATATGGGATATGCCAGGTACTGCCTGAGGAATGAATCAGTCTGCATTGGAAACGGCACAATCGGAATGCTCCTATGGAGGACGGTTGGTAAGGCTGTGTCCATGTCCTTTGGGAAGAGTTCCCAGAGAATGACATCATGCTTGGGAAAATAGAGAGTCAGTGAAAAAGAGGAAGACCCTCGGCAAGATGGGATGACACAGAAGCTGCAACGATGGGTTCAAACATGAGAGAATGGTGCAGGACCGCGTGGCATTTCCCGCTGTTGTGCAGAGTGGCTGTGAAACAGCACCTGACACCACCACGACAGCCATCCTTATGGGAGCAGATCGCCAAGTCTGTTTCCCACAAAGCCAATCGGTGGGTTTGAGTTGCCAACCTTTCAGGCATCAGCGGAACTCATACTTTAGGGTCGGTTGTGATTACACGCAGAATTTTGTGAAGTTTTCTGTGAAGGTTGAAGGTACGTGAACCCCGGGAGACGATCTGTGGTCAGGAAGGACTTTCGGGAGGGTGCAGACGTGCGAGTGGAGTTGTGATACATGTATCGGATATGGGGATGGGATACATTAGACAAGGCTTTGATGAGGCTTCCCCTGGCGAGTTGGAGGTACTGGGTTCCCACCTGGTTATTTCCCTCCCCAAGGGCACCACTCTGAGATTGGCGTCTCTGGTCCTTTGCTGAGAATGTACAGCAATGAAGCGGAGTGTGGGATGTTGCTATTGTTGTTAAGGGTCATTGAGTCTGTTCCAACCCATAGCAACCTTATGCAGAATGGACAAAGCTCTGTCCAGTCCTGAGCTATCCTTTGATGCTTGAGCTTGTTGAAGAGTGGGGCAGTGACTCAATGCAGCGTGCAGCATTGTCAATAGTGAAAGAGGCAGAGCTTCTGAGTGGATTCAGGGCATGACCCTAAAAGTGACAGAGGCAATGCTGGGGAAGAGTGTGGTCGAGGATAAGGGGTTGGTCATGGTGTATGGACATCAGAGATGCATGATGCTCTGTGTTTGTGTGGCTCAAGTCAGATCCCTGTGCTCCAAAGAGGACGATGCCTGGGTGTCAAGAACAAAGGCCTGGAGGGGCCGCAGGAGCCAGCTCACCTTTGAGTCAGCACACCAAGAAGGGCCCCATGTGGTGGCTGCAGACATGGTGGTAAGAGTGTTGAAATTTGAAGGTGCTCAAAGAGAAATGTGGGGTCAGACTAAAGGGGTCAGACCTGGGGTGCGTATGAAGAGACAGCAGGTCATGGGGACCACGTGCCTCATGAGTGGATCAGAGGGCAAAGGGTTAGGATGATGACTGTCCAAACCAGCGACTGCAGGATGACGGCACCTATGGAGTGACACAGAGAGGAGGCCCAGGGCACACCGGGCAGGCAGTGTGAGAGTGGGAAGGAGGTGCAGGAGAAACACTGGGAGCATCCGGCAGGAGCTGCAGTTCTGGCGTTGGCACAGGCAAGAGAGCTGGAGCAGAGCACATAGTGGCAGGAACGAATGATCACAGCGGCCGGCAGAAGCCCTCAGATGGCATGAGCTCCCTCAGGAAGTTGGAGGAGAGAGGTGTGGAGAGCGTCCACAGCTAGGGAACGGAGGTGAGAAGAGGACTCAGAACAGGAAAAGGAGAGGGGATCTTTGGATACCCTGTTCCTGGAAAGAGCCCTGGTGGTGCTGTGAGTTCAGAGTTGGGTTGCTAAAGGAAAGGTCAGCAGTTTGAACCCACCACTTGCTTCTCAGGTGAATGATGAGGCCATTTGGTAAGAGTGGAGCCTCCAGTGGACATCCGGTGGAGTAGCTGTACTCTGTCCCACAGGGTAGCTATGAACTGCAGTCCACCCAATGGCAATGCGTTTGGGCTGGGGATGTACTTGGGCATGGCCTTGGGAAAGGGCATACACCAAGATAACCACGTCATTGACATGGAAGGAATGCCAGGTGCCGTCAAGTCTGCCCTGCCTCACATCCAGCAGAAGCATGGCTCATCTGTGTCATCTGCCTGGAGGCCTGGAGGATGCACCAGCATGCTCCTCAGGAGAAAGGTGGGGCTTTCTGCTCCTGCAGTTACAGAGTCAGAAACTCACAGGGGACAGTTCTATCCCCGTCCTACAGGTTTGCTAAGAGTCAGTATTGACTCAATGGCAGGGAGCAGCCCATCTTCCTAACACTTGACATGTCCAAATCCATTGTTTCGAGCATTATGCAGTGACTTACCGCCCTGTTATAGTGCTCACCTTCAGCATGGTAACACAATGCTCAGCTAAGATCCAGAGGGCTTTCACTGGCGAATTTTGGGGAGTCGATAACCAGGCTTTATCTTCCTGTTGTGGCTGAGCCTGGAAGCTCCACTGATATCTATTCACCAGGAATAACATACCTTCCACTATCTTGGCTATATGCAAGCCACCCCAGAAGGACACACCGACAACACGGTGTCATTGGGGGTAATGTTCTGCCTAAAGCTGTCACCAAGTGGGTCGTTCTATGGACTTCAGGTCTATTGGTCTCAGAGGGAGTTTATGGTGCTTATCCACTGAGTCCCAGAGGCTGAGGGAGGAGAATCACTGAGGATGTGGGACTGGGTTTAAGATGTAGCAGGAAAATGGTATCGTGGTCTTTAGGGAAGTGCAGATATTACCATTTTTGGAAAAATAATAGACATAGAAGTCATAAAGACAGAGGCATAGGTGCAGAACAGTAGAGGCATAGTTGAGAATGGTAGAGGCATAGGGGGGGAAAACAGCAAGTAGAGATAGGATTAGGAAGTTCTTAACCCAAAGGCCAGAGCAGGTGGGCAAGAATGGCACAAGGGAAAGATGTGAGTGGAAAAGTATTCTGTGGTCTGGTGGTGCAAGGGCCAAATTATCACCTTCCAGGAAGGAGACTCAGGTTCTAACCCCCAATCAAGGCAGCTCATGGGCAGCCACCAGTTACCTGTCCCTGGAGGTCTTCATGTTGACACAAATGATGCTAGAAAATGTTTCACTGGACCTTCCAGACGAAGGCAGTCTAGGTAGCAAGACCAGGTGATTGACCATGGAAAGTCAGCCAACAAAAGCCCCGTGGGGTTCAATGGCCTGGTCTCATAGTGCGGAGGGTCACCATGGATTGCAGGTAGCTAACAACAACAACAACCAGAGATCTGACAGCTTGCCAATATCCAACTCCCCCCACCAGGGGGGGACTCCAGACACTTGAGGAGTCACCACTTCAAGATCACAAGTGAACTGGGACCTCAAGGGATCCACCGAACACCTGTGCAGGCCACCCCAAACAGAGCAACTCACCACCATGGAGTTGATGCTGACTCTTAGAGACCCTAGACCCTAGGTAGAACCAATCCAGTGAGTTTCTGAGACTTTAAAAAATAATAATAAATCATTTTATTGGTGGCTCTTACAACTCTTATAACAATCCATACATCCATGGTATCAAACAAATTTGTATATATGTTGCCATCATCGTTTTCAAAACATTTTCTTTCTTCTTGAGCCCTTGGTGTCAGCTTCTCTTTTTCCCCTCATTCCCTGACCCTCCAACCCCTGATAAATTATAAATTATTATTATTTTCATATCTTTCATCATCTTCTGTCTCCCTTCACCCATCTTTCTGTTGTTTGTCTCCTGATCATTGTAGTTGGTTCCCCATTTCTCTCCCTTCTCCCCCCACCTTCCCCCTACCCTCATGGTAACACTACTCCCATTATTGTTCTGGCAGGTCTTATCTGTCCTGGATTCCATGAGTCAAGAACTCTTTTGTGTACCATTGTACATGTTCCAGTCTAGCAGGATCTGTAAGGTAGAACTGGGGTCATGACAGTGGGGCGGAGAAAGCATTAGAGAACTAGAGCAATGTTGTGTGTTCTGTTGGTGTTATACTGCACCCTGGCTGACTCGTTCCTTCCTTGTGACCCTTCTGTGAGGAAATGTCCAATTGTCTACAGATAGGCTTTGGGTCTCCTCTCTGATGTCCATCATTTGCATTGATATATATTTGTTTTGGGTCTGTTGATGTCTGATGTCTGATCCCGTCGACACTGCATGATCACACAGGCTGGTGTGCTTCTTCCACGTGGGCTTATTGCTTCTCTGCTAGATGGCCGCTTGTTTAACTTAAAGCCTTAAAGACCCCAGATCCTATATCTTTTGATAGCTGGGCACCATCAGTGTTAGGAAGGTAAGCAACACAAAATGCTAGGTTATTAGAACAAAGTGCTCTTGCATCGAGGGAGGACTTGATTAGTAACCCAATACCCATCTGCTACCTTAATACTCGACATTTAAATATATGTACATAGATCTATCCATATTAATATATTTACATGTGTATGCCTATATTTGTACCTCTATAAATGTCTTTAGCTTCCTAGTTCTTTCCTCTATTTCTTTTTACTTTCCTCTTGTCCACTGTTATGCCCCCTTTCATTTGACTCTCAGTACTTTCTCTCGACTACACTGCGATTGTCCACCCCACCCCCCAGGCATTCTATACCCTCCTCACCATCAATTTTCGATCTCTTATTGTTGCCTTGTCCCTGGCTTTGTTGGCTCCTTCCTCCCTTTCTCCCACCTCCTCCTCTCCCATGCCTCCCCTTCACCCCCCCCCCCCCCCCCGCCCCTCCCCAAGCCAGCAGCCCTGTTGTCTTCTCCTTGGGATGACTTATCCTGCCTATCTTATATGGATAGACATGAGAAAAAAGGAGAAGAAAAAAAATCCTATAAAAAATTCCAGGTCTGTCTGTTGACCCTTCTGAAAGTTTTCTGATCAGATCCGGTGAAGTGCCACACCCTGCCCACTGATTCCCCGGGGACCTCATTGCTTTGCTCCCCTTGCTGCTCTGTTCCACTCCCTTCGTGTGTTGCTCTGGCGTGGGGGATCCAGACTGGACACAATACCTGCACTGTGTCTCCAGTGCTGTCCCCCTAGCACTGTGGGCCAGTGAGAGGCTGCCATGTCTCATGGTGGGGCCAGCCCCACAGTCCTCTCTGTGCATTGGCTGCTCTGAGCATCTGAGCAGTAATGTCATGATCGAGGCTTGGTGAGCCAGGATTCAGTTCTCTTTGGGCAGACCCACCACTCTCCCCATGTTGTATCTTCGCTGCTCACCTTTGTAGTACAGTCTTCTGGGGAGGGCATCTACTTAGCTGGGGCTGGGGCCGGCCCCGTAGACCTTTCTGCTAGTTGGCTGCTTTATCCCAGTAAGTTGGCCTCGAGGCTTGGTGGCCCAGGTTGAGGTCTGGGTCCTTTATTGCTTTACTGTGGAGAGATGAAGAATACCCTCTGTGTGTGTGTGCTTCCTACGATCCATGTCCTCCTTCTCCCCTCACCGCTTTACCCACCCTCCTTTTTGGTTGGCTGCCATTGGGTCCAACCCCTGCCAGAATGCCTGGATCTTTCCCCGGGAATTTATGCATTTGGTGGCTTTCCCCCTATGCCCCTTGTGCTTTTTAAGCTTACCACAGTGGACTCGTGTTGTACCTGTCCTTTTGTACTTGGCTTATTTCGCTTAGCATACTTTCCTCCAACTCTTCCCACGGGTTGATCAATGGGCTTCATGCATTCCTCACTGCTTTTTAGGGGCCGAGACTCTTTGTGGGAGTAGAAAGCCCTATCTTTCGCCCATGGAGTTGCCCTTGGGGCTTTGAACTGCTGCCCTTGAGGATCACAGCCCTGAGCATCACCATGGTGTCACGTCCCTCCGTCTCCACTGTGGCAGGGACAGAAATCAAGCTTCCTGGACGGGCCCTGGCAGGCACAGATTCTTGCCTGGGAAGAAGTTGTGATGAGGATGCCTGCTGCCTTCCTTCGCACTCTAGCTTAGGCCAGCCTCCCATCAAGTCATGAACACTTGTAGAGTCCTGGCTGCTTCTTGCCATCTTCAGCGGTTTGGAGGAGGGGGCTGCGAGCATGCCCAGGCAGAAATGTGCAGGGGTGAGTGTCCAATCAGATCCTGCACCTTCTGATGGAGATGATGCCACAGAGAGGCCATGGAGTGGCCCAGAGTCTGTCAAGGGGAGCAGAGTCAGTGCAATCAGCTGCTAATTGAAAGGCTGGAGGATCAAGCCCACCCAGAGGCACTTCAGAAGGAAGGAAGGCCTGGTGATAAGATCAGCCTTGGGAACCTTACAGAGCAGCCCTACTACCTCCTTGTGCTTCCTGTTTCCATTGCTCCCTCTTTCCTGAGTCTTCTCAAGTTTGCCTTTGGGTAAATGCTGCCCTGCTGAGTATTCTAAGGTCCACGTGACTTTCTAGAATTGACTAACGCATAATGGGGGTTCAGTGAAGGCTTTCTGGACTTAGATCACCAGGCCTTTGGTTGGAGGTGTCTTTGGTTAGCAGCTGACCACCTGTGTTGCCATAGATGCCGGGACAGGGGTGCTCAGGCAATATGCATCAGCAGTCAAAGCCTGGCCGGGATGGCTGTCCCCCTGCAGTGCTTGAAATGCCTCAGGTTGTATTTGGGCCGAGAATGTCCCTGTCACGTAGGTTTACAGGCAATGCTCACCCCTGGCCCGGGGCCTAGCCCTTGAGATCCCTGATTTAGGCAATCTGTTTCTTTTTCTCATTAACAATTTACCCTCCAGGTAATTCCAATTCATGGCGATGCTGCACATGTGAGCTTACACCTGGGCTTGCCAATGGCTGACTGTTTGAAAGCTCATGCCCAGAACTCTTTTCTGTTGTGCCTATCTTGTTACTAGGTGCCTTCAAGTCGGCTTGGACCCATAGCAACCCCATGTACAAACGAGAAAAACACTGCCCGCTCCTGTGCCATCTTTGCAATTGTTAAGTTGGAGCCTATGGTTGCTATCCGGGTGCCATTCTGTCTCCTGGAGGGTCTTGCTCTTTTTCGCTGACCCCTGCTCTGTCCAGCATGAAGCCCTTCTCCAGAGACTGGCCTGCCCTGACGGTGTGTCCCATGTCCACGAGATGAAGTCTCTCGTGCGTTACGTCTAAAGGGGCATTCTGGCTGTACTTTCTCCAAGATGGACCCGTTTGTTTTTCTCCAAGTCTATGGTGGTACTTTCAATAACCTTCACCAGACACCTCCCCAAACACCAGAGACCAGAGACACCTCCCCAAAATGTTCTGACGCTTTACTTCCAAACCCCCCATTGAAACCTCAGGCGCCTCTGGGGGCCACTCAGATGGCCCAGTGTCTGGCTGCACTTGAATGCTGACTGTGTGCGTGGGAGATGCCCAATAAATGCGTGGGGGAGGAGACGGAGTGACTGGGCACATTGGCAGGAAGCACTCGGGTTTCACGTGTTCTTGGAAACCACCCACCTGGATGTGGGGCTGGTCCTTCCTTCCCATGCCGGGTTGTGCCTGGAGGAGGGGTCCGCAGGCATGGAGGCACAGGCTCTCGTTTTAATGAGAGGCAGTGTCTATAAGCATAGACACCCATCCCATTCCCTTTGAGCGGCGGGCCCAGCAGCAATTCCGTTTCAAAGGTGTTGCTGTGCAAACAGCCACATATTGATTCCCTTCTGCTTTTGATTTGGGGGCATTTTATTTTTCAAGGTGCCTCAGAGCTCCTGGGGCAGCGACTGTGTGTCTGCCCCACCGGCCGACTGGCTTGCAAGAGAGGCCGGCACTTAGCATTCTCTTCACTGCCAACGAGGTCATATCTGTTAGTGCTGGAGGTTGTTGGGCCATTATCAGCCCCGGACGCCTCTCCAGCTGCGAGCCTCATTTGGATTCAGTGAGGACGCATGGGCGGGTCTCCCTGCGGTCACTCACCACCAGGCCTCACAGACTTCTGGCTCCCTGTGCTTTCTGGGGCCGAGGGGACAGTGCCTCTCACGCACCTGTCTGAGACCATGCGCTCAAAACGCGGTGGCCCCTCCATCACACCACAACTAGGGCCCCCGGCTCACTCTTACGTTTGCCTGAGACCCAAGTGTCATTTATAATTCATGCTGAATAGGAAATTATTCTAATGGATTTTTCCTTTGCTATTTATATTCTAACTGCCCATCCTGGGAGCAGAGACGCACACTACGGAGGTGGTTTTTGATGACTTCCTGCCGTAGTGTGGATTTGTTTCTTTCTCTCTCCCCCTTCCCCTGTACCAACTCAATGGCCGTGATGATACAGGCAGTATAAAAGGAAACTAGCTCGCTCGTCAGCACCATTTCCCCACAGTGTGGAGTATATTTTGATATCCGTTTGTATTTTTTCCTGTATGTAATTCTGTCACAGGACAGAGAAGCTGGGGCAGCTAGGAGGTTGATGAGGCCCCCGTGTGATTTCAAATGAAACCAAGTGCTCGAGCTGCTCTGGGCGCATCCTTTGCCTCCCATTCTCCCTCACCCCTGTCTTTGATGAGCAGCGCTGGCTTTGAAATCAAAGACCCCTGCCCAAGGGAGGTAGGAGAGGGCGTGGAGGGAGAGGGTCTGAGCAAGGGGACGGCTGTCTGCAGGACGTGACCCTAATGAGCATATCCTGTATACCTTCCCTGCGAGGACACTAAAGAGGGATATGCTCATTTGGGAGGAGACTTCATGCTTCCAGGGGACTTGAAATATCACCCCCACAATGAAACGAACCCAACGTTCTGATTCTAAGCCAGTGATTCTCAACCTGTGGATCGTGACCCCTCTGCCCTCTGGGGGGTTGAACGATCCTTTCACAGGGTCGCCCGATTCATAACAGTAGCAAAATGACAGTGATGAAGTAGCAATGAAAATAATGTTATGGTCGGGGAGGGGGGCATCACCACAACATGAGGAACTGTATTGAAGGGTAGCGGTATTAGGAAGGTTGAGAACCACTGTTCTAAGCTAAGCCTAGAGGTTGAGTTTTTTACAATTTAAAAGAAAAGAGATCCGTTTCCCAGTCAGATCCCCTGACCCCCAAACACATAACATTTTTCACCATTAGCCACTTTGTCTGTCTACCTGAAAGAATTACGTCAGCCCGCTGACATCATTTCCGATGCGTTGCGAACCTTCACCGGAGCAGGCAGGCTCAGCTTTCTCCCATGGAGTAGCTGCTGCGTTTGAACCACCTACCTTATGATTAGCAGAGCACCTCTTAACCGACAGCAGCTCTAGGACTCCTTAAAGAATTATGTTTTGACTCAGTGACCCCGGTTCACACCAAAATGACACACCTCCTGGTCCTGCACCCTCCTCCCACTTGTTTTCAAGCTTAAGCCCATTGTGACAGCCATGGTGTCAACCCCTCTCCTGGAGGGCCTTCCTCTTTCTCATTGTCCCTTCAGTTTGCCAAGCATGATGTCCTTCTCCAGGGACTGGTCTCTCTTGACAACCTGTCCAAAGTACATGTGGCAAAGTCTTGCCATCATTGGCTCTAAGGGGCATTCTGGCTCCTTAGAACGATACGGTGACTATTTTAGTTTCGAATTCTCAGACTCTTAAGACGTAGGTGTCCAAGAAAAAAATAAAGAACATCTATAAAGCGTTTTTGGCTATCAGGTTATTATAACCAGACTTCCTATCACATAAAGTAAGAAATCAAGTTGAATGCCATCTAAGATCCTGACTTACTATGCTTAAACCCAGGAGGGGAAAACAGTGAACATGTATGAGTGGGTACCCCCAAATAACTGAAAATTTTTTCAAAACTATGCATTTCCTAACTAAATAACCATATAACCTTCAAGTACTCTCCATCACCCTTACAACATTTGTCAAATCTGTAATTCCATTTTTGGAAATGTTTTTCAAACTTTTCTGTTTGGATGGCTGACAGCACCCTCCTTCGTTTTTTTCTTTGCCTCCTCTACTTCATTAAATCGCTGTCCTTTCATGTTCCTATTTATTTGTGGAAACAGGAAGAAGTTGCACAGAGTGAGGTCCGGTAAGGCAGGTGCATGGTTCAAGAGAGGCATGCTGTTTTTGCCCCAAACTGGTGCATTAAGATGGCTGCTTGAGCAGGTGCACTGTCATGGTGGCGAAACCATTCCCCCGTCTGCCACAATTCATGCCATTTTTGTCACACAGTGTTACACAATCTTTCCAGAAACAGTAAATATAAAGCTTGAGTAACAGTCTGACCTCGTGGAATTAACTCCAAATGCACTGTCTCTCTCACATCAACAAACAAACAAAAAATGAACATTGGGCTTTCTGGGGGGTACCCCGTTGTACAGCTACTAACTGATAGGGGGAATATTTGAGTCTACCAGTCCCCTGGGAAGAAAGGCCCAGAGACCTGCTTCCCAGACTCCGCCATTGGAAGCCCTACTCAGCACCATTCTGCTTGCATCCATGCGGAGTCCCAGTGAGCTGGTGTTACTCCGAAGCAAGTGATATTTTTCCACCCTGTCCTGGAGGTTCACTGGGTGTCACAGATGACTCGATGGCCTGGGGTTTGGTTTGGGCTTGGAGACCAGAAACCTAGCTTCTTACTAAACTTCCTGTGGCTGTGCACAGGTGACAGTGCCCGTTTTGGACTGCAAATTAACAATCCTTCTCTTCTGGCTCTGAGTTCTGTTCATTTTGACCTCATCTTGCTTCCTTTAAGAGTGATATTCTGATTCATTTTTCCCTCCACCTTGCAAAGAAAATGGTCCTAGTCTCCTGGGGTATTGACCTCAGGATACAAGTACCACAGAGCGCCTGCAGGTCAATCTTTGTGGATTGATTAAGAATGGATCAGCAAACAAAAACTTGATCCTTTAGTATTGATCCCTTTGATACCGTTCCCTGGTTAAGATCTGCCTTTTGGGACCCTGGGTCCAATTTAGCAGCAGAGGTCATTGGAATGCATTCCCATCTCTCGCGCCTTGCAGCTAGGACTTTGTACACTTCCACATTTCTTAGCAAACCCATTCAAGTTGTGTGATGTGCATATATCTTCTCATCTGGAGTGCGCCTTAGCAATACAGTGGCCGGCTCCTTTGGCAAGGGAAGACTTGCTGAAAGGCGACAGCTAGTTTTCATCCTTGTGATTTTTGCATTTCCTTTACCATTTTCCTTTTCCTCCCTTTTTGTGCCCTTCTACCCACAACCCCGTCTTCACGATCGCCTGCCTTGCTTCTCATGCAGGTGGCGATCCCTCTCCACCTAGCCCGGTGGCAGCCCACCATCTGCTCTGTGCCTCCTCTGTAGACTTAGACAATACTGTGGACAATGGAGGTCGTGCTAGGCCTCTGATGCTTAGAAAGAGATGACTTTGATTTTATTTACTATCACTTCCAAATCCTCACTTTATTTTTCTTTGTACTCTTTTGCTGTGATTTGAGGGAAGGTTTACAGAGAACGTGGATTTTTCATTCAACAAGTCCTGTTGGCTTTAGGCTGAGGCCACAGTAAGCACTGAAGTTGCTTCCAATCACAATCGGGCTAGCTGTAATTTGCTCCTTTGCCCATGACAAATATTCGAAGTCCGCTTGACCGCAGAGAAGAATATGTGTGCGTTCGGCCCGCTCCCCTCTCCCATCCCTAGCATCCTAGCATCTGCTCTTTCGGTGCTTCCCTCCTCCATCTTTCTCCCCAGTTCCCTCCCCAAGTGTTGCCTTCCCCTTTCCTGGCAGCCCAGGCCCCATCTTTCTATTCATTATGCAGATGCAATCACAGCCTGTGCATTGCTGACATGGAAGACGGACTTGTCGTATTGATTGGCTGCGACGCATCTTGCTAATGGAAACCGGGGCCATATCCTATCATGGCTCCTCCCTCAGAAGTCCTGTTGAAGCTCGCCTGAAGTTTTTGCAGAAATCATTAGGGAGAAAAGGAGAAAAAGAAAAACCCCTTCAGTAAG